>NC_138205.1:107768138-107983138 GCF_964194415.1 Vipera berus
ATAAACAACTGGCAATAATTATTTAAGACTTAGATTAAAACATAATCTGCAAAATATTAAAATGACATCTACAGGGAAGATATATAATTTTCTAAATCTAGACTAGAGTGGGCCTCTCATGAAATTCAAAGAACAATTAATCTGTTTTCTGTTCCTAGCCTGTGGTGGTATCTTATATGGCGAGTCTGGTTCAGTCTCCAGTCCAGAATACCCAGTTTCTTACCAGAATCAAACTGACTGTGAATGGACAATTAAAGCTCCACAAAGAAGGATTGTTACTGTTAATTTTGCTTACATCAACATTGATGATCCAGGCGACTGTACTAGTAATTACTTGAAACTCTATAATGGACCAGACAGTACTTATCCATCCATTGGACCATACTGCGGATTGGTAGGTTTTTCTTTTTCGGAATTTCTAGTGAAGGCTAGTTTGGTAAAGTGGTTATGGTATTAGACCAAGAGTTCTTGTCCTGCCTTAGGCACAAAGCGAACTGGGTTACCTTTGTTAGACCCTTATTAGTATTACAATGCAAATATTGAAAGAACAATGGAAAAGCTAAACATGTAAGAGCATGGTGAAACTGTAATTTCCTTTATTCTTTATATAAGTTTTAAAGAACCTGTAACAAAATAATGTTTTCAAAATATTAAAGTGTCATCATTCAGAAATATCAACAATTCTTTGTCTCAGAGTGATATATCTTCCATGCTAGAAGTCATGTTTTAAACCAAAGTGGATCTCTGAGACATCTCACTAAGCAGTACAACAAATACATGTTTATTCAAATCTAAGACCTTTTGCATATTATATGGCCTGCTCCTTTTAAAGTCTTTTATTACTATGGCTTAACTCAAATAGACAAACACCATTCCAAAATAACAAAGGAATCTAAATAATCATAACTCATTTTTAGTTGTATTTTAGTTTAGTTTATCTTTAAAAAACACCCTAAAATAGGTTGTAACATTTTTTGAGAGTTTGGGTTCAACATATTAGAAAAAGTTACCAAGGGGTGGCATAAACTTTTGTGTTACAGTCCCTTTCCTTGCATATCTATTTACCTTGAGTGATTCCATATGTACTGGCTAATTTTTTGGTTGATAGCAAATTTGAATTCAATTGATGCTTATATAGAAACTTGCCACTTGCATCAGAATGACAAAAGAAGTGTTGTGCAATGCTGCAAACTGTGGCCCTTTAGTATCTCTCTACAACATTGCAAAAGGAGTATTATTTCACCATGACCTTGCTTGCACTATTATGTGTCCCCACCTACTGTATATCTAGATGTTGTTGCTCAAATTAAATATGAGATGATTTAACAAAACTTAGCTTTTGGTGCTTTTTAAAGCAGTCTTGACTTCAAATAATTTTAAAATATGCTTACTTTACATCAGTGTGGATTTAAAGATCATGGTAAAGTATAAATGTTAATCTATAATATGTTGACTAAACACAACTGCTATAACTATTGCTAAGCCATACATCCCAGTTTACAAACAACAATCAGTTCACACATGAACCACATCCAAGCCCAAAAAATATCAGTTCGTGATGAATGATCCTATATCCTAGACCAGGCATTACCAGGCCACAGCCTATGGGCCACATGTGGCCTTGGACAGCTAGTAATGCAGCCCAAGATTGTAAATTTTTAACATGTGACTTATATATAGTATCTATATTATTTTTTTATGCGGCCTAGGACAATTCCTCTTCACTCAGTGCAGCCCTGGAAAGGTAAAACCCACTCCAAGGACTATTTAACAAATTGTAATAAAAGCATAACATAGCTTAATATAAGATAGCAGCTTTCTGGGTCCTAACATTGTTCTCTTCAAGTCTTATGTACAAACATTAGTCTGTTGTGACTTTTTTACTTTACAAGTGTAGCACTTCATCAATTAAGTAGAAATAACAGAGGACAAGGAAAATCTCAAGATTGGGCCCAAGTTTTTTTTCTCCTATATCTCCAATCCATCTGAATAATGAACGGAGCTGAAAGAGATTTCTGTAGCACATGTTGACCATGCTTGAAATTTAGAAGAATCACAAGCTGTCTGCTATGGAATCCATTTAATTATTGAAATAGCCTTGGATTAGAACCATAGAAAAATGTGATTGAAAATAATTTGTTTAAACATTTTCTCATTTTTAGGATACAAATATTGCTCAATTTACAGCCATGTCAAATCAAGTATTCATCAAATTCCATGCAGATTATGTAATTCACCCATCAGGATTTAGACTGACCTGGACGAGCTGAAATAATTCTCTCATGGAAAACACTCAGCACTTTCTGTTCTGAAGAGGCTTCCCAGAATACAAACTTGTTGGTGTTACTAATAAAATTATTTGGAAACAATGAAGTTGATACCTTAAGAATCATTTCAAAGAAATGCATATATCTTGTTTTTCCTTAGAAAATGTCATCAAATAAAAGAGATGCTTTGAAACAAATTGTTCTCTAGTAAAGTTTTTCTATATGTACTTAAATAATATTGGGGGAAAAGTAATTAAAATCATGATTTTAAAGTAAGGATGTTTCAGACCACAAGCACAAACACCAGTTTACATTTAAATTTTAGATTAGCTCAGGATCACAAGAGCCTTTCTAGATGTCAACATGGAGTGACCTTGAAAAACTGGAAAATGAAAACCTAGTCCTAGGCTGTATGTGGAGACCATTAGGAAATCTTAAGGACTCTTGACTAAACTGGAAAAAGAAATCAGAAAAAAGTAAAATAAATTACTTATTGGTATCGAGAAAGTATTAGTCACAACAGATTTGAGTAACATCAGGTTGGAGGAAACTGGTTAAGACATAGATAACACAGATTTATATAACTTGTGACTCTCAAGGCACATATCTAAACTACCCACAGATATCTGATTACATTCCTATTTTGTTTTTCTAGTACTTCTTAATATTTCTAATGAGGTATATTCTTATAAGATAGCATTATGTCTACTTTGTTGATAGGTTAGTTATACAACTGAACTATACAATTATATAGATAGGTCTGAAATAGCTCAAAGTACAGATGTAGTTGAAGAAAATTCTTTTTTAAAAAATTAGTTTATGTACTGCAAATCACATATTGTATAACAATGATAGCACCAAGAAAGGGTCCACTTTCCTTGGCCTTTGAAGCAATATAAGCTTTTCTTCTGTTCCCTTGGGATGAGCTTGTTTCAGTATCTGAATTAGATAAATTTTATTGGATGTTATCCAACAATTACTTCAGCTCAACTAAAGGCATAGATATTCACTGTCAGACTTATTACTTTGTTTTTCTTTAAATATCCCATATTCATGCAATAAAAATATCTCATTTCTTAAGTTTTCTTTGCTTCCAAAATATTTTCTGTATGAATACATCTAATCAAATGCTGTCTGGTCTCATAGAACAAATTAAGAGTCCTCTGAAACATGCTTAAAAATAATTAGTTGAATACTATTGAACAATGAGGCAATTAACAGTGAGGTAAATAGAATGGAAAAGTGACATACAGTTGCAAGAAAAAGTATGTGAACCCTTTGGGATTACATGGAGTTTTGCATGAATTGGCCATAAAATGCGTTCTAAACGTCATGTAAGTCACAACAATAGAAAAACACAGTCTGCTTAAAATAATACTACACAAACATTAGCTGTTGTCATGTTTTAATTGAACATAACATGGAAACATTCACAGTGCAGGGTGGAAAAAGTATGTGAACCTTTGGACTTAATAACTGGTTGACCCTCCTTTGGCAGCAATAACCTCAACCAAACGTTTCCTGTAGTTGCAGATCAGACCTGCACAACGATCTGGAGTAATTTTGGACCACTCCTCTTCACAAAACTGTTTCAGTGCAGCAATATTCTTGGGATGTCTGGTGTGAATCGCTCTCTTAAGGTCATGCCACAGCATTTCAATCGGGTTGAGGTCAGGACTCTGACTGGGCCACTCCAGAAGGCGTATTCTGTTCTGTTGAAGCCATTGTTTTGTTGAATTACTTGTATGCTTTGGGTCATTGTCCTGTTGCATCACCCATCCTCTGCAGAGCTTCAGTTGGCGGACAGATGGTCGTACGTTTTCCTGCAAAATGTCCTGATAAACTCTGGAATTCATTTTCCCATCAATGACAACAATCCGTCCAGGCCCTGAGGCAACAAAGCAGCCCCAAACCATGATGCTCCCTTCGCCATGTTTTACAGTGGGGATGAGGTTTTGATGTTGGTGTGCTGTGCCTTTTTTTCTCCACACATAGTGTTGTGTGTTTTTCCCAAACAACTCAATTTTGGTTTCATCTGTCCACAGTATATTTTGCCAGTAGTGCTGTGGAACATCCAGGTGCTCTTTTGCAAACTTCAAACGTGCTGCAATATTTTTTGGGACAGCAATGGCTTCCTCTGTGGTGCCCTCCCATGTACTCCATTCTTGTTTAATGTTTTCCTTATTGTAGATGTGTCAACAAAAATGTTAGCATGTGCCAGAGATTTCTGTAGGTCTTTAGCTGACACTCTAGGATTCTTCTTTACCTCATTAAGCATTATGCGCTGTGCTCTTGCAGTCATTTTTACAGGACGACCACGCCTAGGGAGAGTAGCAACAGTGCTAAACTTTCTCCATTTGTAGACAGTCTGTCTTACTGTGGACACATGAACATCAAGGTTTTTGGAGATACTTTTGTAACCCTTTCCAGCTTCATGCAAGTCAACAATTCTTGATCGTAGGTCTTCTGAGAGCTCTTTTCTGAGAGGCATGGTTCACATCAGACAGTGCTTCTTGAGACCAGTAAACCCAAAACAGGTGTGTGTTTTTAAAGGGCAGGACAGCTGTCAGCAACACATCCAATATCATCACACTGATTGGAGTCAAGGTTGGCTCACTCCTGGCTCTTGGAGAAGTCATTAGGCTAGGGCAGTGTTTTTCAACCACTGTTCCGCGGCACACTAGTGTGCCGCAAGATGTTGCCTGGTGTGCCGTGGGAAAAATTGAAAAGTAATTATAAAATACTTTCTTTGTGTTTATTTGATTCCTATTCAAGAGAATTACTTTATATATAGTCAATATAGGCACAGAGTTAAATTTTTTAACATTTTCTAATGGTGGAGTGCCTCGTGATTTTTTTCATGAAACAAGTGTGCCTTTGCCCAAAAAAGGTTGAAAAACACTGGGCTAGGGGTTCACATACTTTTCCCACCCTGCACTGTGAATGTTTCCATCTTATGTTCAATGAATGTTTCCATCTTATGTTCAATTAAAACATGACAAAAGCTAATGTTTGTGTAGTATTATTTTAAGCAGACTGTGTTTTTCTATTGTTGTGACTTACATGCCGTTTAGAGTGCATTTTATAGCCAATTCATGCAAAACTCCACGTAATCCCAAAGGGTTCACATACTTTTTCTTGCAACTGTTACCTGTTCCTTGAATAGGAGCCTTGAGTCTAGGATGCTTTTGCCATTGTCACTATACTGAATATCCAACTCCAGTATCCTTGTTTTGCTATTGTCCCATATTTAATTTAATTTAATTTAATTATGGGACTTATATGCCGCCCTATCTCCCGAAGGACTCAGGGCGGCTAACAACAATAAAAACAACAATAAAAACAATGAATACAAATATTAAAAGAAATTAAATTTTACAAAGCCCCACTAAAACCTGTAAAAACTAAAAACATGATTAAAACCCCCAAAATCAGTCCAGGTCGGCCAGTTGCAAAAGGTATGCCTTTAGGTCGCGACGAAAGGACCGGAGATCTGGGGCCATCCGAAGTTCTCGGGTGAGCTGATTCCAAAGGACAGGCGCCCCAACAGAGAAGGCCCTCCCCCTGGGGGTCGCCAGCCGACATTGTCTGGCCGACGGCACCCTGAGGAGACCCTCTCTGTGTGAGCGCACAGGGCGATGGGAAGTCGTTCCTGGCAGCAGACGGTCCTGCAAATATCCCGGACCTAAGCCATGTAGAGCTTTATAAGTAAGAACCAGCACAGACCTCTGTGCTTTATCTGGGCACCTGGGATCATCTTCACACTTTGGTCACCCTGCCAGAAAAAGCCCTGCCTTTGGCTTTGCTTATCCCTCTCAGATATATTCTCCTGCCATACCACACAGGACACCCCCTTCATTGACCTAGGCCACGGGTCGGCAACCCGCGGCTCCGGAGCCGCATGCGGCTCTTTGAGCCGTCTCCTGCGGCTCCCAGTCGCCTGGTGCACGCGCACCTCTCCGAACGGGTGGAGGTGCGCGCGCAGCTTTCCAAACCTTCAAGGCGGCGCTCTGCCCAGAGAAGCGGGAACTGCCCAGAGAAGCCACGATTTCCCCTCCAGAGGAAGAAGGCGCCGGATGCGGTTGGCCCTACGGGGAAGGGGGAGCGGCGGCGGGGGCGACGGAAAAGCCACAGAAATGGCAGGAGAGATGCTGACTGGCAGCGGCCTCGTAAGAGGCAGAGGGGGGGAGGGAGGGAAGGGTGACCGGGCGGGCGAGGGGGGGTGAGCCAGAAGGAAAAGGGAAACTCATCCCGCAGAGCGGTTGCAAAAAGAGGGAGGAGATAAGCCAGCCTGGTACCTGGGTCCACTTCCTGTGTCTCCTCCGCTCCGCCATGATGTCCCCGTTTGGTCTCCTGGTGACGTGGGGCTGAGCCGCAAAAGGGGGACGGGGAGACCGAGGGACGGAGGGAGGGAGGGAGGAAGAGAGAGAGAGAGACGGAACCAGCGGGGAGGCAGGGCAGGAGCGCGGTCCGGCCGCCGGGCTTCCTTTCCCACTTGGCCGCATCGCTCCAAGGAACTGCGTTGTTTGGGGATGGCGACGCTGGTCGTTTGTTGCGGGGCTCCCGCTTGGAAGGGAAGATTTGTGAGGGGAAGATGCCCTATGGGGGTGGACATATGTGTGCTCTGCAATATGTAGAGTTTAGTAACGGGCCGCGGCAACTTTCCATTTGGAGGCAGCTCTCCAAACCTGATGTTGATGACAAGCTTACATTTCCTTTAAAATAAAATAAAATGGATTCCCCTTCCCCTCCTTCCACCCCCCGCACCTCGCCGCCCGAAAGGAACACAGTACAAGGCGTTTTACATGAGGGGAAACATCTCTCGTCTTCGCCCATCTTTGCCGCTGATGCTGTTTCCCGAGGCGCTCGGCTAAGGAGGAACTTTTTTTTTTGAGCGTGGCTGGGACGGAGGACTTGTCCTGCGCGTCCACAGGCAACGAGGGCAAAACCCCTTGCGACCTGGTTGTGAGAAATGGAGAAAATGAACACGCACACACACACACACGGCCTCCCCGTCGCCTGGATTCTCACTTCCCCTTCAGGCGTGCTCTGAGACTCAGGCGTGCGGCGCTTTTCGTTTGCGGAGCCGGGGGGAAAAAGTTGCCTTTCCCCAAAGTGCCGCGACTCCCTTGAAGCGACTCGTAGCGGGCCCCGTTTTTTCCCCCCCTTCGTGCAACTTCTGGCTATCCCCCCATTTGCCAGGTCTGCAACTAGAGGCGAGCGCCTCGCCTTCAGCCGAAGGGCAAAAGCCCGATCTCGTCCCGCTCCCGTTCCCTCAGAGCGCTGCTTGATGGGCTCTCCGCGCGGGTTGGATGGTCGTCTCTGTCCGTTCCCACCCCCCGTCCAACCCCGCCATCAATTCTGTAAGTACCGCACACGACACACACACACTTTAGCGGTGGTTTGGAGTGCGCGCGCACTTCTCCCAAGGATGGCGGTGGCTTTCTGACGCCTCCGGCTGGAATCGCACCCGTTAGCAGCAGCGCCAGGAGTGTCCGCCGGGGCAAACGAGGGGAAGGGCGGCTCCCCCAGCCTCGCAGATCCTCGGGAGCGGCAAGGACCGGGTTTCTGCTCAGAGGGAGGGGGGAGCACAGCTCGCACGGTCCGGCTTCGTACTCTGGCCCAGCCCAAACGCCGCCTCTCTCGCTCCCTGCGCTGGGGCCAGGGGCCAGGCTGGGCACGCGAGGCGTTGTTCCCCTCCCGCAGGGCAGCCGCGGAGCAGACAAAGAAGGGAGGGACGTGCTCCCTCCTTCTGCCCCCCTCCGGAATAGCGGGCGGGGGGCGGGCTTCCTGGCCGGGCTTCTTTGGGATGCTGGTGCCTGAACAAAGGGCAGGAGCCGCCCAAGGTGGGCTGCAGCAACTAGCTTCTCTGCCCCCCCTCCAGGCAAGCGGGGCGTCCCCTGCCTCTCCGGACCTGCCCACGGCGCTCCGATCCTCCCACTTTTAAAAGCCGCTGTTCTTAGGAGAAAAGCCCCCGTCGCCCCCTCCCCCCTGCGCGCGCCGGCCTGGCCCCGTTTGACGAACGCAGCAGGTCTCCGGACGGGACGGCGCGCACCTCTCCAAAGGGGAGACCCATCGCCGCGCAGGTGCCTCCCATTTTGCGCATGCGCAAAATGTTTTTTGCGCATGCACGTGAGTGGATGCACACACGCGCACTTTTTGCGGCTCCCACTTTTTTGTTTGTGTGACGGAACTGGTTCTGAGTGGCTCTTTTCCTTTTTCCGGTTGCCGACCCCTGACCTAGGCACTACTACTTTCTGATTAAAATTAATTTGGTTGTTATATTATAAATACCAAAAGTGTAAAATGCTACATTCTCCAGTGTCCTATTTTTTTGTTGTTTTAAAGCTGGTAGTTGAAATGACTCACAGTACAGATGACATCAAAGAGTTATACTTCGTTTTTATTATTTGTTGCTGAAAGCTCACAAGTTTGGAACAAGTAGACTGTGTTTAAAGATTAGGTTCCTGTAACTTATTGAGTTAATTTTTAAGAGAATGAATAATTGTAGAATCAGGCAATAAGTAATCATTTGGCAGCTTACAGTATTCATTTACTTTTATAATACACATTTGGACACTAGAAGTGATTATTTTGCCATTGTATTTTCTATCTCAGCGGCTCCCAACTTCGCACCCCTAGAACACTTCTGATATATTCTTGCACTACTTACAAAAGTTCAAAATAATGGCAATGAATTATGCATATATAATTTTGAAAACCCAAGTTTTTGCACCCCCTGGAATATAATCTCGCACCCGATTGGGAACTCTATCTATCTATCTATCTATCTATCTATCTATCTATCTATCTATCTATCTATCTATCATCTATCTATCTATCTTTCACAATAGAGTAAGTCTGCACCATCATGCTACCTTTCACAACCCGTATGGAGAGCCACTGAATATAAACGTCTCACTTCTGAGAAGACAAAAATAGGGTTATATTGTTGATTGACTTTAAATTATATTTATACAAATAGCAAGCTAGATAAAATCCAAAACAATGTAAAGCTGCAAGGAAACTCAACTTTTAACAAAAGGCTTAAATATGAATCTTTTTAAATACAAAGTTTATTCTTAATTTTAGGATATCTGTTTTATATCATCATCACGCATGTATTAGCCCAGTATTCCTCAAACTTGGCAGTTTGAAAACTAGCCTATTTTCCTAGCATCAGCAGAAACGAAGTACAACAAGTATTAGTGTAAGAAAGAGACCACGTTCAGTCTGATTGCATTGCCACTCGCACATGTAAACTACCGCCTCTCAGGTCCTACTTTCCTGCACGCGCCAATCTTTTTCAGATCGCCCCAAGCTGCAGAATAAACTTTCAGGGACTCCCAACTGCAGAACAAACGGCGCGCGGGACCTCAACTTATTTGCCCGCTTTTGAGATCTTTCCACCAATAGCAATCGTACTAAAGTAAAGGTACTTTGGGATTGGGTAGCCGCCGGACGCATATTCTGAGAGATGGGCGGGCCTTTCTCTTTCTCAGGCAATTCGCCTTACTTGGAGCGGAGCGTGTCCGACTCCTCCGAGCCCCCTCCTTTTCGGGCGCTGGGTATTGAAGCGCCTGCGCACTTCGAGGAAGGCAATGACGGGACACGACGGCGGGAGGCGGACCTTGTGTAGGGTGTGTGCGCTGAAGTCCGGGGGCTGTTCTGTTTCCGTGCGTCTGGTGCCTTCTAGTCGTTCTTCACGGTGAGTTGCTGTGTTTGTCTCCCCACCCCCCTTTAAACCGGGAGGCCTCCAACGCCAGAGCATCTCTAACCCCTTGGAGAAATTTCTTGTGGTGCTTTGGCCGCTTGAAAGTATGAAGCGGTGGCCTCGCCCAAGAAATAATTCCCTTCAGAGAGCAAGCAGTAATAAGCAGGCAGTAGCCAACAGGTATAGTTATCCCCCATGCCTGGCTCTTGTGCAAGAAAGGTTTTACCTATGGATTTCTTTAAAAAGTCCTGACGGTGCCTTCTCACGTATTGCCTCTTTTCTCTTCGGAGCTGAGGGTAAAGTTAGTTCTGTGTCTCTCTTCTTCTGGTAATAAGATAGATCATGGCCAGTTGGTCTTGTAAGGTGTGGATGTAGTGATGCTATTCTTTGCCTTTGTGTATTGATGTATAGCGTGTATTTATTGATGACGTGTTCTTACTGTCATGAATGTTTCTCAGTCTGTCCTGAGAGTTCACCGCTTTCCTTTTTTCCCCCCCTCTCTTCTTTCTCCAACTATTCCTGTCCTGCCATTTGATGTTGGGTGTTGTCTCCTGGGAACGATAATATCAAAACTGGTGTGAGTTGTCCCAGGAGACAGAAAAGTTGCATCCACTTTTATAATGGATAGTTGAGAGGCTCCAGGTAGGTTTATGATAGTTCTTCAAAATAGTTGCTTTCATTAACCTACCTCAGGTTTTTTCCCCACCTAAAAATAATACATACATTAAAACCTGTTTGCCATTCAGCTCTGAACAATTATGTCCACTCACTATGATGGCTGCAGCCACACATCATGTTAAACTGTATTTTAATTATTGTGCCTTATAGGCCAAATCATAGTCAACTGACTATATGTTTTGGGGCTGAAAGTAAGTGCTTTCTATTCTGGACAGTGGCTGTTGAAACACATAGATCAGAAAAATGAGATGTTCTGAAAAAAACCTGAAAGCTCTGGAATTATACATTTGTAGATTCCATCACTTGTTATTTGATACTTTAAATGCAAATGGAGGTTTTTATGGAAATCAGATAGTCTCTCATTGTGGTTTGCAGCCACTCATCTATAACCTATACATCCAGGCGAGGAAATTTAAGGTACTTTGGCAACTTTAAGAGTTAGTTAAAGTGCATTGATTATTGCACTTGTAATCAAGAAAAAAATGATTATAGAAAAAATGTATCTTGTTTTTTTTTAGTAATCTGGCTTTTTAGTGCTTGAGAAACTCATATCAAGAGGCCTCAAGATAGTGTGTCAAAATCTTGGATGCAGCTTCTCAACTTTGCTATTTTTTTCAATTACAGTTTAATCAGAGAAGGAACATTAAATGTACGACATAAACATGCATTCATAATTGATATATTTATTTTACTTTTATATTAAATCAAATTTCTTTTGCTTTGTCAGATGCAATTTGCAGCATGAAAAATCTTGTGCATTTTTGAAATAGGTAATTGGAACTAACAGGAAAATGTTTCTTGCTGGTTGTGATTACTATATTTTTATTCTACAGTCACCCTGTTTGTTTCAGTTTAAACCATGTCGAAATCCTTGAAAAAGATTGTAGAGGAAAGTAGGGAAAAAAATATATTGGAAGTGGACATGTGTGAGCGTGGCATATCAAACATGTTGGATATACCTGGATTATGTAAGTATTTTGTTGCTTCTCTCATCTTAGTTCAAGTTTAATCACTTCTGCAGGCATGAATATGTTTGCATAAGGATTTGGTAGGTAAGGTGCAGATTAGCTTCCAAGGATAATATTGAAAAATGTTTTGATTGACTAATGCATTTTAATAATACTTTCCTTTTTATTGTGTGGTTTTGCATCTTGATCACACTTTTCGTAAATCAGTCTCAAGAGCTGCTAATGCATAATAGCAAAGAATTAAGAAGTCTGAGTTTCAAAACTTAATTTTCTCAGGAATTCAACATGTAGCATAAATAAATAAACCTCTTTCCTTATCCGTTCCCAAGCGTGATTTGGCAGTAAGTATATATTACTGCACAAGATTTAAGGATTAGGTTGATATTTATATGAAAGCCTTGTATATAGATACACATTTACTGCTGTTAATAATAGTAATAATAGTTGTGATGATTTTATACTATATCTTAGATTCAAGGCATCATGTGTCCAGATTCTGGCGTCTAGCAAAATAGGAAAATAAGGCCTTTTGCATTGCCTTGCTTGTGAGTTTCAAAGGACACCTGGTTGGCCATTAAGGGAAACAATGTATTAGACTAATTAGGTCTATAATTTTATTCCATAAGTATTTGTTTAAGATTATTTTTTAAAAACAATTCAAAGATTCACAACTTGCAGGTTTCACACATATTACTTCCCTGAAAACCATCAAGAATCTTTTCCATATTAGTTTTATAGCGAGAAATGATGCACAAGCTAAGTGTGACTTACAGCCTCATAAAAGATTTCACAACTTAGTCTAAAAAGTCTGTATAAACCCATATTATTAGGTTTTGTTCAGAGGACTTTTTCCCTTCCAACAAGACTCTAAGCAGAGTTTGGCTCAGTACACTCTATGTACTAAATTGAGAACTTGTTAAGAAAATACATTAATTTGAGTTTACTAGTTAGTAATCAGAGCTATTTTTTCAGGCTTACCTATAAATTCATGGGATGATAGTGTTGTGTGAACAGACTTTTCCAATACAGCCTTTGTACAACTTGTTCCCTAAACAACTATGACCAGAAATGGAAGAGGAACTATTCTACTGTCTGATGCTTTTTTGTTAGTCAACATACACTATTGGAAGCTGTTTGTGGCTCATAACAGAATTTAAAAAACAGATTTTTTGGTCTTTCTCATATTTTATAGTTACATTTATATATATATATATTGAGCAACGCTTTTTGTGCCCTCTCCACTGCCATTCTGTTGCCGACTGTGTCTTTTGACAGTGCTCTAACATCTGGATATGAAGGTTGTTTTTTCCCCTAAAATAATTTACCTTTTAAATGAGTCAGTTATCATAAATTTGTGGAGATTGGTATGAGAGGTAGGAATGTACTTAATATGATTTACAAAAGTAGTTCAAGAATTTTGAGATCTAAATATTGCAAATCATTAAATCACTTGACAAAATTCCAGTTGAATAAAGTACTATGGTTTTCTTTACAAAATTACATTAACTAAAGCTTTCAGAGGAAGACACCTCAAGTATACATACTGTCTTTTTCTCAGAATGAAAGGCAGGACATGCGTCATACAATAAAATACCAATATATGTTTTTCTGATAGTTCATGTTTATATGCTCTTGAGTACAGGTACTGCTTGATTTACTACCACAATTGAGCCCAAAATGTCTGTTGTTTTGCTTATTTTATGACCTTTCTTGCTATAGTTGTTAAGTAAACCACAGCAGTAGTTAGTAACATGGATGTTAATGAATCTGGCTTCCCCATTGATTTTGCTTGTCAAAAGGTCACAAAAGGTGATTCTATGATCCTAGGATATTACAACTGTCATAAATATGTGTCAGTTGCCAAGTGTCCGAATTCTGATCATATGACAGTGGAGATACTGCAATGGCTGTAAGTGTGAAAAATGATAAGTCATTTTTAAATGCCTTTGTAACTTCATACAGTCATTAAAAATGCTTGTAAATCAATAATTCCCTGTAATCTGATTTGTTGCTACCTTCTAAAGGACAGGACTACGTCAATTTCTTGGTAGTATAATTTGATGTTTTACTTCTATTGGTGCTAAGGATTACAGGAGTGAAAAATACTATTGTCTAAGACCATTCTTTAATTTTATTTCATAGTATGTTCTGTGAATATTTTCCTGATTGTAGAGAAATCGGGATGAAAAAAATATTTTGTGGATTAGTAATCTCTTCCTGAAATCTTCAGAGACAAAACAAATTTTAACTATGCTAATTATCTTATAATTAATTCAGTGCTGCTGTAAGAGGCTTTCTTTTTCATGATGTGACATTAGTGAAGTCGTAACAGCTGTCTCAAGAGTTCCCTTTGTTTGAAACATTAAATTATCCAATCAGAAATTATAATATTGTTTAATAATGCCAAAGATGTTTATGTTATTTATTAGTTTAGTACAAGACAGCTTATTAGGCAGTTGCTGCACCTCAGCTACCATTGTGGCGTCTGGTTAATTAGATACTAGTTGTAACTACCTAGACCACATGGAAAAAGAGTTAACTCTTCTTGACCAGAAGAGAATTAAAACAACATCAAACATTTCTCAGAACCTAAAGTAGAACATACTGATTCATTTTCAGTTACTAGTAGCTTCAGCTTAAGCTGGAGAAACAGCAAAAATTACAATGCTTAGATTTTTGTTTCATGGTTTAATTTCTAATGCAGTTTTAAGGCAGGAAATATACAAAAGAAAAAAATTACCAAACAAAACTGTTTCCCAGGGATACATTCTGTCCCAACATTTAAAAATTGTTATCAGGATGTTAGTATTTGAAAATGCTAACATAGGATGTGCAGTTTTCCATACAATTATTGGAAAATCACAGCCATTGAATTCAGTAGATGTTATATCTGAATGAAAATATATAAGGTTATGCTGATTATTTTCAGCATAATTTAAAACATTATTTCTAGAGGCAAAAGCACATAAAATATTCACATTGAAAATGAAGGTTAGATTTTTCTATATCATGCAAATTTTTATTTCCAATACATAAATGGCTGCAGCCTTTTTTAAAAGTAAAACTAGGTCATAGGTGCCACATATGTGTTTATACCACACTTAAGTATAGCCATTCCTGGATTCTGAAGAGGCATAATTCATTTTCCTGAAGCATGTGAAGCTAATAAAGCTTGGCAAATGGGAAAAATAACAATAAACTGATGAATTGAAGCAATACATGATATTTACTTACGGGAACTGGGATGTGTGAGAAATGGAAGCAAAAAGTGCAGTGTTTAAATGTTTGTAAATTACTACACTTCTTGCTTTAAATTATTGAATAGCAGTTTGGGGTGTTTATTTGAATACATACATAAATGTATTCATATATGTATTCAATCGTGTGTGTGTGTGTGTGTGCTTTCCCTTTCATTGGCTTGCTTTAATATTAAGAAAAAGTAAACTCTCCTTTACATTGAATTATTTGACTTACGATCAAGTAGAATAATAAATGGTGTAAATTAAATAAACCAAGTACATAAATAAAAGGTAAGTCTTCTGTGGCATGCTTCCCTGGCAAACCTTTTACACAAGGCTCAGCAGTAAACAATTTACTTTTGCTATTTAAAAATAAATAAATAAATTTGTAGAAAAACATTATTTGGTGGTTATTTTGTTTATCATCCTTGTCTCTAAGTTACTCCAGGATAATTCATGGACACTATACCATTTTGAAATATAGACCTAATTTGACTGGAAAAGAGATTCAGTTTGGAAGTGTTTTATGTCCCACCCTGGCAAGTCCCCTATTAATGCTGTTCCTTTCTTTTTTAAGAGAATCATGTGGCAAAGCCATTTCCTGGGTCTTAATCTCATTCCAGTTTGTTGCAGTTTGAATAACCGCTTATTTTTATCAAAGTTTCGCATGGCTTTGTAATCTACAAAATGAACATCCAATATTAACAAAAAAGAAAAAAAATCTTGTGTTCAACAAAAAGGAAAAGAAAAAAAGCCAAATGTCAAATATATCTAATATTGAACATAAAGAATCCACCCCAGCTGGATGCTGAAAAATAAATAAATAAACTCATAGGTTCTCCTCCCCTTACATAGCAAGTCTACAAATAGTTATAAGCTTTCCCATCCTTTTTAAAAAAAAATACTATACTAAATAAATAAATATTCTAGAGGAAAGAATTTAATAATCAAAATAACCCAACATCTAATCATAATATATATGTTTAAAAAAGAAAATGGGTTAGTCCAAATGTTATACTAATCTTCAAATCCCCGTTAACCATCTGTTATTGTATTTAACTTGTAGAAAATCTCTTATAAAGCTGCCTATCCATTGTCTTTAATCAAGGCAATTAATTTTCCCATCCCTGCTAATTCAGTCAATTTTAAAATCTATTTTTCAGCAGTCGGCATCTCTTTTCCTTTCCAGTGCTTAGCATATACAATCTTCACAGCAATCACCGTGTAAAGAAATAGCATCCCAAATAGTTTCATTAATATTTGTATCTTAAATATTTGTGCATTATCATTATTATTGTCCAGTATGATTTAACATATTTACAAGACCATACAATAAAATATACCTGGTTTTTGATTACATTTTTTTCTTTTCTTTTTTAAAAGATATTTTATTGATTTTCCAATTTTACATGTAAGTATTTAGAAGGCAATGTGGTAATTGGGTTAAACAATAGTTCAGTAATACAATCTTTAGTAGGTATTTCAGGTTACATCATCAAAAATTTCTTCTCTTTTTAAAAAAATATATATTCAATTTTATTTTCCCATTTCTTCCACAAACAAATCAACAAATATATTGCCATACATAAATACATACACCTAAGTTTGGGTGCTGCTCGTCCCTTTTCACTGTATCCACCCTCCTTCTCTCTCTTCCCTCTTCTCTACTTCCTTTCCTTTCCTTCCTACTTCCCTCTTCTTCCTCTCCTCCCTTTTTTGTTGTGTTGTGTTCCTGCAATGTGAGAAATACTTGATTTTCTGGAAAAATTTCTGGGGTGCCAACAATTTCGGCCATGACTGTAATAAGTAGCTATACATTTTTTTAATCCATTTTTCTTCAGTTCCCGTAAGTATTTTATCTAACTCTGTTCTCCCCATATTAAAACCATCTATTTTAGCATCTTTTTCATGTCTAGATTGTATTTGCGTTCTCATGTACCAATCCATCTTTATTGCTTGTTCCTCTAATTGTTGCTTGGATTTCAGCTTCCCCGTATCTGTTAGTAGGTCTTTATAACATATTGGGGTGTATTAATGCTTCCATCGTTGAGAGCCAATCTGGAATCCTCAAGTAATGCTTCCTCTTTATTTTCTTCCAAACCATCAATAAAGAATTCCTGATATGATGTTTCTGGAAATAGCTGTGTATTCTATTTTTCCCATACCATATGAATGCATGCCATCCCAACTGTAAATCATGTCCCTCTAATGTCAATAATCTGTTCCTCAGTAAAATCCATTCTCTCATCCATGACATTACTGCAGCCTGGTAATATAATTCCCAATTAGGTAAGCTAAACCCACCTCTGAGTCTTCCATCCTGTAACATTTTTAAATTAATCCTTGCCTTTTCCCCCCTGCCAAATATATTTCAAAATTATTTTATTTAGCCCCTCAAAATATTTCTTTTCCAATCTTATTGGTATTGTTGAAAACAAAAACAACAATCGTGGTAATATATTCATTTTGATTATTGCAATCCTGCCCATTAATGATAGTTGTACCTTTTCCCATTTATCCAAATCTACTTCGATTTGTCTTTTCAATTTGTAATAGTTATCTTCTTTAATTGTTGTACATCTTGCTGTCAGGTGAATCCCCAGATATTTTACCTTCTTTACAATCTATATCTCTAACTTTCCCATCAATTCTTTTTTTTTTGTTTTTCAATAATATTTTTCACTAACATTTTTGTTTTATCTTTTTTAATCTTCAAGCCTGCTACCTCACCATATTTTTCTATTTGTTCTATTAATACAGGTCCTGTCACTAATGGCTCCTCCAAGATAAATACTAAATCATCTGCGAAAGCTTGTAGCTTATATTCTTCTCTCTTAACTTTCATACCTTTTATATCCTTATTCTGTCTTATAGTTCTGTTTAGTATCTCTAGTGTCAATACAAACAATGGGGATAAAGGGCATCCCTGCCTTGTTCCCTTCATAATGTTAATCTTTTCAGTCATATCTCCATTAATCATTATTTTGGCTATTTGCTTATTGTAAATTTCTTTAATTACATTTATAAATTTCTCCCCAAAATCCACAGTCGAATGTGGGGAAAAAAATCTTCTCTGTTTCCCTTAACATTTGCTATTCCATAATTAACCTAATAATTTTCTAATTGTATCAAAATTCAGTATAAACTTCAATATCGCAGTTATAAATACATTTTTTGCTTATATATATTTTAATAGATCTCAATAAACAATGTCCTGTTATTAAATTTTACCTAATTTTAATTTTTAATTACATATTTCCAGTTTGATCTTTAATATCCATAGTATTTAACTTTTAGATAACCCAAATTTCCCTTATCTCACTTCATAAAAAATTATGTCTAAAATACACATAGTTATTTAACTATATTCTTATTCTATTCCATAAACATTTTCTACTTCCACCCTAATAGATCACCATCTTAATAATAATACAGTGTCCTTTATTAATTCAAATCCATCATCTATATTCTCTAGGCTAGTCAATAATTCAAACCTATTTCCCAATAGTTTACATTTCTTTTGTAAATCTAAATCTTAAATATTAGATTAATCCCTTATTTTTTACTATTTTCTGACTATTTTAAATCTAGTAATCAAATTTCCCTTTGTCTCAAAATCTCCCTTTAGCCCACTAACTGACAGTTTAGAGTCCTCTAATAAATCAAAAGGCCCCAGTTTTTCAAACTAATTCTAGCTTTCTTCTTTTGCCAA
Organism: Vipera berus; assembly: GCF_964194415.1. NCBI lineage: Eukaryota > Metazoa > Chordata > Lepidosauria > Squamata > Viperidae > Vipera > Vipera berus. The sequence goes on from NC_138205.1 coordinate 107,786,717, forward strand.
CCAGGCTTCCATACCAATGCTTTTAAATCACCAGATAGATCTCCCTTCGTTCTTGTATATATTATTTGAATTAAAGGAGACCTTCTAATTGCCAATTTTCTGAAAGATCTGGCCATTTATAATCATTACTTTGTCACCCTAATATCCCAGATCCCTGTGTTTGTTCTGGTATAGTTGTCTTCAATTCGATCTGGTCTTTTTCTTTCTCAAATTTCTTCTGGTTTACATAGAAGGTCATTTCTGTTTTTGGAGTTATTGTTTTGTTGTGTGGATTTTCTGTAAATGTGCTTGTTGTTCTGTAGAGCCCTCTTTCTTGGTATTCATTTGTTCCACTCTTGTTATTTTTGAGTTAGTAGTTTTCTAGCTGCAATCAGGGTTTCACTTTCTGGAGGTAAGATGGCACCTTTGTCTTTCAGATTAGTTTTGAGTTTCTCAGTGTTTCCCGAAATACTTTCAAGTAAAGATTTTAACATATCCAAGGTCTTTTGCTGATCCTCCTCCATTTCTGAGATAGTTAAAAACGGTCTTTCTAGTGAAGGCTATTTATTAAACAAGAGTCAGTAAATGTTCACCTCCACCGCTCCTAGAAACCAATTTCACTGCCAAGCTGCTATCTCAGAGTTAAGCCTCACAGATAATACCACAGTCAGATCTGGGCTGTGAGTGAGTCTCTTTGTCAGATATAATAAAACTGCTGTACCAAGCTTCGCCACAAGATGTCCCTGATAGCATTTAGAGTCTTTTTCAGATCCCGGGCTAGGTTCTTATGCAATTTAAGTTCTTTTGGAAATAAAGTAGAATAGGAGGTTCCAGTAAGAATAGGAACTTTTTGGGTCCCCAAATTCCAAACAGAAAGTAGATATTCAATTGTATTGTTGATCTTTTCAAAGCTTTATTTCCCCTAAGTAATTAGACGCCGCCATTTTAGAGGGTTGGGGGAAAAAGTTCCCTCTCTCCTCAGAAGGGGATAAATTTTCAAGAAGCTTTTAACAGGAAAGTACTTGGGGTACAGAGAAGGTAAAATATCACCCAATTTCTCCACATTGCTTTCAAGGTGCATGTTAGTAAGTTTGGCCTCGGCTGTCAGCAGCTTGATGATGGGCCATAAATGGCCGATCTTTTCCCTGTCAGTTTGAAGAGCTACCCTGGATCAAATGGAAGGGCTAGCGCCCTTTCGCGATCACTCGGGGGTCCTCTTCACGCTCGTCACCCCTACAGGGTGACTTCTGACCCTCTTCAGGGTCCCCTGGCAGGAGAAAACTGGACGGTGGAGGGAGCGATCGCACCAAACGTCCTCCAGTGCTGCGATCGCAAACTGGAAGCCATTTTGATTACATTTCTAACATGTTGGACTCTGTCTATACATCTATACACACACTCTTTATATATTTTGCTTTAGTCTATCTGGGGTCAAATACAACAATACATCATTTTGTAAAAATTTTCTTTCAAACTATAGTTTGAAGTAAATTTTAAACATTGATCCGTACATTCTCCCATTTATCTAGTTCTGTTATACCCAAAATTTTTCACCCATTTTATAATCTGACACATTCGTCTTCCAGATTCATCTTAGGTAACATTTTGTATTCTATAGCAGTCAGATGGTCATCTCCAGAACATTTGATACCCAATTCAGACCCTGTGAAAACAAAAGTTTTTATCAAATTTAAATCTTTCAAAAACACTAATAATTAAACCAATCACAAAGAAATCCTTCACTTACTAGTTGTTCTCTTGTTTTTATCTTAAGTCCCTCTTTTTCAAATATCAATAAATCCCAATATGTCATCTATTTAAATTCCAATAGCATCTCTTTTCTATGTAGTGCTTCAGGAGGTGATAGCCAAAGTGGCATTGTCAGCCAATCTTTTTTTATATTTCCACAAAGTTTTGAATTAAGGAATAAATATATTTTTAAGAAACAACTATCAACTTTATGGAGCAAATCTTGATACAAAGTTCTGATAGTAAATATTGGCATGAACTGTGTGCAATTCTGCAAATGGCTACACAGAACAAATTTATACTGAGTTCAGTGGCTTTTGTTCTTATGCAGAAATGTTTAAGTTTGGAACTGAACTGTAATCCGTGCATACATTCCCATGAATGCTGATATTATTAATTTAATCCCAGGGAGGATAGTTATGTCTTAAATGTCACATTGTGCTTTCCTGTGCCATATTTTGTTCAGTGCTAAAAGAATGAGGATTTCATTCATTTTATTTTAAAATCATAGCACATTCTCTATCAAAACAACTCTTTCTCCCCCAAAAAAGAATATAATAAAGTGTTCGGTTAAATGATTGATAACCTAAAACTTTAGAAAATAAGATTAGAAGCAATATAAATAAATTAAAGATTAAAGCAATAGTAATAGTATAATAATGGTGATGGTGATGATGTTTGAAGGGACCATGGAGGTCATCTAGTCCAACCCCCTGCTCAGGTAGGAAACCCTATACCATTATTTATTTATTTGTTTTATTACAAATGGCTGTCCAGTCTCTTCTTAAAAACCTATAGTGTTGGAGCATTCACTGCTTCTGGAGGCAGGTTGTTCCACTGGTTAATTGTTCTAACTGTCAGGAAGTTTCTCCTTTTTCCCTTTTCCCCAGTGCAAAAAAGATTTATTCATTATATTCTAAGCTGAAATAAAATACGAATAAAATGGTGCTAGAGCAACCAGAGCATATCCTTCACAGATGTTTCAAGTATCAATGGGAAAAGAATATATAAGTTCTTGTCTGAAAACCTGAAGAGCATTAAATATTTATATCGGTATGTTGATATGACTAGTGAATATTCCTACTATAATATACCTTTCATTTCCAGGCAATACTCTAACTCAGGGGTGTCAAACTCGCAACGTCACGTGATGTATCACGACTTTTTTCCATTGCCAGCAATTGGGTGGGCGCAGTTTTGGCATGACGCATCCGGCAGTTTGGCATGACGTGGTCCGGCAGTTTGACAGCCCTGCTCTAACTCAATGTTTTTCAACTTTAGCAACTTGAAGATGTGTGGACTTCAACTCCCAGAATTCCCCAAGTTGCCATCGTTGCCAAACAGTACTTGCTATTTTTGATGTAATTTGCGTTTTCAAAAGAGATAGTTGAAAAAGTGATGGACAGATTCAGCGACATGACTTTGAAGTAGTTTTTTAAAAAATAAAAGTAAAGAGGACAGAAACATTGTTTAACTGCTAGGAAGGGAGGCAGAGATTTGGAATGACTTTCAGGAATCTGTTATTATATGGTGAGGTATAGTTTTATCACCTTGTGGAGTCTGTTGCCTGATCAGGCCTTCTTTGAAGGATTGACAAGAGAATTATATTGCTGTCACTGATAGCAATAGCTTAATGAAGGCTCCAAACAAATCTTGTTCAGTTCAGAATTTGGGGTTTTAGTATTATTGGAAGAAATATTATTCTTTATTACTTACTTACTTTTAAATATATGAATGGGCTATGTGCATAAACATATACATAAGCAAAAACTGAGAAAAGCATAAGTATAGATAACCCAGTAGACTTTTATTTTGTGGCTGCTGCAATGTACAACTCATGAAAAAGAAGGAAAATAAATATGTATTGTGACATACCATTGAATTGGACTTTTTTCAATGATTTTTTTTCATTCATTTCCTTATTTAGGGCATTGAGAATATAGTTTCTTTAATTTATAACAAGTTGTCATAGCCTTTTTTTAAAAAAAGATGGGTATACATCATTTTGCCTTCTGTTCCCCCCCCCCCCCCGATCTACATGAGATTTACAATAGCAGTATAAACTTCCTTTCTAAATGTTATGCACTGAATTAAAATGAAGCTAGGGTGCCATCTTGTGGATCTGAAGGCACAGTTTACTACAGTTTATTTTATTAAAGAAGTTCTTCAGTAGTTCCAATTACATTTTTTTCTCTTTCTAATTCAGTCTCCCTGTTATTCTATTTTTAGTCTTTGGGATTAATAATTTAATTGAGAGTTAGTGGAAAAGGTATTTCCCCAAGGATGCAAATTCTGTCTTCAAAAATATTTTAAATTGCTAAGAATGCAAAATAGTTCCTCTAATGTATATAGTGCAATGGATAATGATAATTTATTCTTTTGCAACTTGTTGGCAGTATCAAGCTAACATCAATTGAATTCTGCTTAAGTATATGACCATATTAAAGCATCCCGTCTTTAATATTGTCATGTTTTATATTTAATTAGTTTTTAAGTTTCTTTATAAACACAGGTAAATCACTGTAGGCTGCTTTGTTATTTTTCCCCATTATTACTGTTTTCCCTTTATCCATCTCTCTTCCTGAGAGTCCAAGCCAAATATCTGCTTCCTCTGAAGGTTAGATAATTATTGCTATGTTTAGGCTGATTGAGTTCATTCTTTGTGAACTAGTTGAGTCTTTGAAATACAATCCGAGGTATAGAATCAAGATCACATGAAGTATTAGTACCGGTTTATGAAACCCTAGTAAGATTACACATGGAATTCTGCAACCAATTTTGTTCACTATACTACAAAAAAGATGTTGAGACCTTGGAAAAAGTTCAGAGAAGAGCAATTAAAATGATCAAAGGCCTGGAGAGTAAAACATACAAAGAACGGCTGCAGGACTTGGGTTTGGCTAGTCTAAAGAAAAGAAGAAAGGGGTGACATGAAAGCAGTATTCCAGTATTTGAGGGGTTGCCACAAAGAAGAGGGCGTCAAGCGATTCTCCAAAGCACCAGAGGGCAAGATAAGAAACAATGGTTGGAAACTGATCAAGGAGAGAAGCAACCAGGAATTAAGAAGAAACTTCCTAACAGTGAGGACAATTAACACGTGGAACAGCTTGCCTTCAGAATTCGTTGGCACTCCATCACTGGAAATTTTTAAGAAGAGACTAAACAGTCACTTGTCTGAAATGCTTGATCAGGAGCTGGACTAAGACCTCCAAGGTCCCTTCCAGTTCTATTCTATTCTAATTAGCAATTATTTTTTGTATTTAGTTAAAATTTAATATGAAATCATATAAAAATCTATACAGAATGTGTACTTAAGACATATATGTACAGCATTTTAATTAAATATGTTTTTAAAAAGATACCCAGTAAAATAAACTTGGATAGAACAGACATGTACTGGAAATAGATTTTTATTGATTATGTACAGTAACTGAGTCATAATACACAACTTTAAATGATATTTTGCAAGCAACCTAGTTCTATGAAAAGTGTTATAAACTTATGCTAATCAAACCTACCTCACTAACTAGGTCTTTAGGGAAAGTCTACAATGTTTTATATTTAAATCTTGCTAGGAAGCTGTATAAGAATAACTTCCAACCTGTTTAGCTACTTTCTGCTTTGTAATTTGGGCTGTTTATTCATTCTTTTTTTTCTTTTTATTTACAGTCAGTCTGTCTCATATCACACAGCTGGTTCTCAGTCACAACAAGCTCACCGGTAAGTACATTTCTAAATATTTCCTTTCTTCCTCAATGTAAATGAATTCCTGGCAATTAATTGATTTCAACATAGTTAAATATTACAGATTTTGTAAGTGGTCTCTTGTATTCTTGAATGTTTCCATGCTATTTTACTTGAAATTTCTTCCTGTTCAGTGTTCAACATTGTATTGACAGGAATTGTAGCACATTTCATTCAAGCAATAGCAATAGCACTTAGACTTATATACCTCTTCACACTGATTTACAGCCCTCTCTAAGCAGTTTAGAATCAGCATTTTCCCCCCAACAATCTGGGTCCTCATTTAACCAACCTCGAAAGGATGGAAGGCTGAGTCAACCTTGAACTGGTAAGGATCGAACCCCCTGGCAGTCAGCAGAATTAGCTTGCAATACTGCATTTTACCCTTTCGTGGATTACTGCCTTGTTGTGGCGAAGGGGCTTGCATAATTCAATGAAACTATGAGCTATGCCATGGAGGATCACCTAAGACGGACAGGTCATAGCAGAGTTCTGACAAAATGTGATCCACTGGAGAAGGAAATGGCAACCCACTCCAGTATCTTTGCCATGAAAACCTCATGGACAGTACCAAAAGGAAAAAAAGATATGATGCTGGAAGATGAGCCCCTCAGGTCTGAAAGCGTCCAATATGCTACTGGGGAAGAGCAGAGGGCTAGTACTAGTAGCGCCAGAAAGAATGAAGCGACTGGGCCAAAGCCGAAAGGACGCTCAGCTGTGGATATGTCTGGTGGTGAAAGGAAAGTCCGATACTGTAAAGATTTTTTCTCCATAGGAACCTGGAATGTAAGATCCATGAATCAAGGAAAGCTGGACGTGGTCAAACAAGATGACAAGACTGAACATCGACATCTTAGGAATCAGTGAACTAAAATGGACAGGAATGGGTGAATTTAATTCAGATGACCATCAGGTATACTACTGCGGGCAAGAATCCCTCAGAAGAAATGGAGTAGTTTTCATAGTCAATAAAAGAGTAGGAAAAGCAATATTGGGATACAATCCCCAAAATGACAGAATGATCTCAGTTTGAATCCAAGGCAAACCATTCAATACCACAGTAGTCCAGGTCTATGCCCCAACCACTGGTGCTGAAGAGGATAAAAGAGGTTCTATGAAGCCCTACAGGGACACGGTGGCTCAGTGGGTTAGGACGCTGAGCTTGTCGATCAGAAGGTTGGCAGTTTGGCGGGTCGAATCCCGAGTGCCGCGTAACAGAGTGAGCACCTGTTACTCGTCCCAGCTTCTGCCAACCTAGCAGTTCGAAAGCACATAAAAATGCAAGTAGAAAAATAGGGACCACTACGGTGGGAAGGTAACAGCGTTCTGTGTGCCTTTGGGGTCTAGTCATGCCGGCCACATGACCACAGAGATGTCCTCGGACAAACGCTGGCTCTTCGGCTTTGAAACGGAGATGAGCACCGGCCCCTAGAGTCGGAAATGACTAGCACGCATGTGCGGAGGAACCTTTACCTTTACCTATGAAGCCCAAAAGCACCTTATAGAACTAACACCAAAAAATGATGTCCTTATCATGGGGGATTGGAATGCTAAAGTAGTAAGCCAAAAGATAACCAGAATAACAGGCAAGTTTGGCCTTGGAGTACAAAATGAAGCAGGGCACAAGCAGACAGAATTTTGTCAAGAGAATATGATGGCAAACACTCTTTTTCAACAACCCAAGAGACGGCTCTAACACAGACATCACCAGATGGTCAACAGAGAAATCAGATTGACTGTGCTCTGCAGCCAAACATGGAGAAGCTCTATACAGTCAGTAAAAACAAGACCAGGAGCTGATTGTGGCTCAGACCATGAGCTTCTCGTTGCAAAATTGGAGCTTAAACTGAAGAAAGTAGGGAAAAGCACTAGGCCACTCAGGTATGAACTAAATCATATCCCTAATGAATATACAATAGAGGAGACAAATAGATTTAAGGAATTAGATCTCATAGACAGTGCCTGAAGAAGTGTGGATGGAGGTTCACAACATTGTACAAGAGGTAGCAACTAAAACTATCCCAAAGAAACAGAAATGCAAGAAAGCAAAATGGCTGTCTGAGGAAGCTTTGTAAATGGCTGAGGAAAGGAGGGAAGTGAAAGGCAAGGGAGAAAAAGAAAGATACACCCAATTGAATGCAGAATTCCAGAGAATAGCTAGAAGAGATAAGAATGCCTTCTTAAGTGAACAGTGAAAAGAAATAGAAGAAAACAATAGAATAGGGAGGACCAGAGATCTCTTCAAAGAAATTGGAGAGATGAAGGGAACATTTCATGGAAAAATGGGCATGATAAAGGACCAAAACGGCAGGGACCTAACAGAGGCAGAAGATATTAAGAAGAGGTGGGAAAATTACACAGAAGAACTATACAAGAACGAGCTTAACTTCCTTGTTAATCACGATGAGGTGGTCACTGATCTCGAGCCACACATCCTAGAATGTGAAGTGAAGTGGGCCTTAGGAAAGCTGAGTAACAACAAAGCTAGTGGAGGTGACAGTATTCCAGCTGAGCTTTTCAAAATCTTAAAAGACGATGCAGTAAAAGTGCTACACTCAATTTGCCAGCAAATTTGGAAAACTCAACAGTGGCCACAGGATTGGAAAAGATCAGTTTACATTCCAATTCCAAAGAAAGGCAGTGCCAAAGAATGTTCAAACTATCGCACTGTTGCACTCATTTCACTTGCTAGTAAAGTTATGCTTAAAATCCTACAAGCTAGTCTCCAGTAGTATGTGGATTGAGAACTACCAGAAGTACAGGCAGGATTTCAAAGAGGCAGAGGAACTAGAGATCAAATTGCCAACCTATGCTGGATCATGGAGAAAGCTAGAGAGTTCCAGAAAAACATCTACTTCTGCTTCATTGACTATGCTAAAGCATTTGATTGTGTGGATCACAACAAACTGTGGCAAGTTCTTAAAGGGATGAGAGTACCAGACCATCTTTTTTGTCTCTTGAGAAACCTATATGCGGGTCAAAAAGCAACAGTGAAAACTGGACACGGAACCACTGATTGGTTCAAAATTGGGAAAGGAGTCCGGCAAGGCTGTATACTGTTGCCCTGCCTATTTAACCTATATGCAGAGCACATCATGAGAAAGGCAGGGCTAGATGAATCAAAACCTGGAATTAAGATTGCTGGGAGAAATATCAACAACCTAAGATATGCAGATGAGACCAATCTAATGGCAGAAAGTGAAGAGGAACTAAAGAGCCTCTTGTTGCGGATGAAGAAGGAGAGTGCAAACGTTGGCTTGAAACTTAACATTAACAAAACTTAGATCATGGCATCCGGCCCTCTCAATTCCTAGCAAATAAATGGGGAAGAAATGGAGGTAGTGACAGATTTTATTTTCCTGGGCTCCAAGATGGGGACTGCAGCCAAGAAATTAAAAGATACTTGCTCCTGGGGAGGAAAGCCATGGCAAATCTAGACAGCACACTAAAAAGCAGAGACATCACCCTGCCAACAAAAGTGTGTATAGTCAAGGCCATGGTCTTCCCAATTGCAATGTATGGCTGTGAAAATTGGACCATAAGAAAGGCTGAGTGCCAAAGAATTGAGGCCTTTGAACTATGGTGCTGGAGAAGACTCCTGTGAGTCCCTTGGACTGCAAAGCATTGAAACCGGTCAATCCTAGAGGAGATCAACCCTGACTGCTCTTTAGAAGGCCAGATCCTGAAGTTGAAACTCAAATACTTTGGCCACCTAATGAGAAGGAAGGACTCACTGGAGAAGAGCCTAATGCTGGGAAAGATTGAGGGCAATAGAAGAAAGAGACGACAGAGAATGAGGTGGCTGGATGGAGTCACTGAAGTAGTAGGCGTGAGCTTAAATGGACTCCAGAAGATGGTAGAGGACAGGAAGGCCTGGAGGAACGTTGTCCATGGGATCACGATGGCTCGGACACAACTTCGCAACAACAAGTGCATTTTAACAATTGCACCACCATAATGTTGTCAACACTGAAACAGCAAGTTAATATTTAATATATTGCAGAAATCATCTTTTCAATTAATTTGCAATTAATGTTTTATAATCCTTTAACACTAATTTTTGCACTAATGGAAACTTTCCTCCCTCTATTAAATGGGAAGGGAGCTGAAGGTTACCCTTTCCACCTAAAGCTTACTGCTTTTCCATATGTAAACTAACAGGTTGGGAGATTAGATCCAGAGTGGTCTGATACGTTTCAGGTATGAATGTACGTACGTATGTATTTTTTTTAATAGCTTGTGATAGCTTCTGAATTGTATGGTTTGTTAAACATATTTTCATATTTGTATCCATATAATTATATATAATGAATTTTGAGACTATTAGTAGTATTGTTTTATTGGTACTTGAAGCTTAAATTTATTTTAATGTAGAAAGTATTCCGTGGTTATTAGATTATTTTTGTATGTTATTTAAATGTAATATATTTTGTGCTAACTATACATTTCTTAATAATAATGTATTTGTTTGTGTATATATAGTGCAAAATGTTTATTTTTAAAAAAATTCAAACTGTTGAAGATGATGTGTGTAGACCAAACAGCAAACATGACCAGATAAAGTAATTTTAGTTTATTGTAAAACTACAGTAACAACATCATGCAATTCTGAAAGTACAATTGTCCCAAATTAATATTTGCAGCCTGAGAACTTAGGTAATGTTCTTTTGAGCTCTTGCTCACCAACTAGCAGCTGTGGGCTATGCTGTCTCTTAACTGACCATTCCCTAAACAGCATCTCTTACCCCCATCTCCCATGATCTTTCCCATATAGTATTAAATCTTCCACAAGTACACAAGGGTTGTTGTCTGCAGAAGGAAAGCCTTTATGTGTAAGGGTACATACAAGCACTCATTGTCAGCCTGACTAGGTAGAGCAGACAAATCAACTCTACAGAAAGGTTAAAATTACTTTTATTGAGATGAGCTATAATAAATCAATATTGGATTGATTGGATAATCTTACATTTCCCTCAGCTTATGGTTCCCTGAATTAGGGCAATATCCGTTTGAGTTCTTCAGACGTTTTCTGTCTGTTGTAGACTTAAAATATGTTTTGCCCTGCACTGGCAAGAGAGCTTGCATATATCTCCACCAGCGTCATCTTCCTTTCTATACACAGATAGAGGATAGTTCAGGATTATACATAAATCAGTTTGTATGGGTGTATAGTAATGTACCATTTTATGCTATATATGAAGGCTCCTCTGCTGCAAGCAATCATACTGTATTTGTGTATACTATATACAAGGGACCACTTGTTCATCATTGCTTTCATAGCAAGCAGTTTACATAAACACATGGGCTTTAGAGATAGGTATATTTTTTTTATTAAAAAGTTTTAGAATACATTTTATCTTTAACAAACAACAAAAAAAGAAAAAGAGAACCCCCCCAGCCCCCCTTCCCTCCCTCCCTCCCCAACCCTCCCCAACCCCACCCTCCCTTTCCCCTCCCCCCCACTTCCCAAAGCAGAATACAGGGTATAAAAATACAAACAATCGTAATCTAGCTTACGCAAACAATCCTGAACTATATAGACTATCGAACTTTAACTCATATAGATAAACTCCAAACATACATATATATATACATCATATCAATAATTATTCAAAAACAAGATAATACTTTTCAATCTACCCAATAAAAACAATCACAAATAAAACAATTTATAACAATTGTCTAAAGCTGTTCTTCTTCCCAACTAAGCTTTAAATTCATATTATCCTGATATATTATACAAATTAAAATACCATAGATTACTTCCAAACTTAATTTTTTTTATATAATCACATCATTCTTATATTCTATTACCTACTCCAATATTGCCCATAAAAGTATCACAAATTAATTTCAATCACACATAAAACAATTTATATCAGTTTTATAAAACTATTCTTCTATCCAACTAAACTTTAACATACTAAAACCAAGTTTATACAACCTTTCCTTCTCCTAATGTATTATACAACTTAAAATACCATAGATTACCTTCCAGGCTTAAAACTTTCCATCCAAATAACAAAGCATAACCTACAGAATATCAATAAACACTACTACAAGTCTTCCCAATTAAATTTTCATAATCATCTTAAAACTAAAGCAACACAAAATATTATATAATTATTTTATAAGGGTGAAAAATGAATCTCCAAATACTTATTCCTTCTAGCATCCTTATTACATTATTATCTCTTGCAATTATGCAACTAAATCCTCAGGTTTACTTCATTCTTCCAGAAGCAGCACACCTCTTCCAATTTCTGGCCTTCTCCCGTGGTGATAAAATTTGACCCACTCCTGTAGCTTTCACATCTGTCTGCGTTAACCCTTCAACATCTTGTGGGTTCTCTCTGGAACGTTGAGGCTCTCTGTCACCTTTTTTCTTTGTAGACTCCAAAGACGGTATAGGGACTGCTTTTAAAACATTATTGTAAAAGTCACGTGCCTGAATCACCGTGGTAAAACAATGTCTTGTACCTTCATAGGTCACCGCCATACCCTCTGGTATTTGCCATCTAAACTTAATATCACGTCGTCTCAATTCTTGTGTCAAAAAAGCAAATTCCTTCCTTTTTCTTAAAATTCTTGCAGGAATCTCTTTTAAAATCAAAACTTTTTGCTCATCCATTACAAAATCAATATTATAGGAGGCCTGGATAACTTCATTTCTAATCTTTCTCTTTGTAAAATAAACCACCACATCTCTGGGTAATTTCCTTTGTCTTGCAATCCACGAATTAACACGGAAGATTTTATCTATATCTTCCATTATTTCATCTGCTGGTCGCTCCAACACCCCTTCCAAAACCTCAGAGACCATTTTCGTCAAATTTTCCTTAGAATTTTCTTTTAGGCCTCTGATTCTCAAAGCAAACTCCATCTGAGAATACTGTGTCGAAATCAAATCATAATCCATTTTCTCTATCACATTTTCAGTTTCTGTCATTTTGGCTTCCATTCTAATATTTTGAACAAGATCTTCCACTCTTTCATCCAAAATCTCAATGCTTTTAGCCATATTTGACATTACAGATGTGATGTCTGCTCTCATTTCTGCTAATTTCTCTGTAAACTTCTCCTCCAACTTTTTCTCCATTATCTCAACAAATTGTTGCATTTGCTTTTCCATAGTCTCTTGCAGCAAACTCTGCAAATCTTTTACTGTAAAAGCTGATACAGATTCAGATGCAGAGGACAATGAAGTTTTCACCGAAGACTGCTGCCTCAGGGCAGGAACTTTAGAAGATATAGCCGCCATTTTCACCCTCTATTGTTAACTACGCACTTTCACTTGCAAATTCAGCAAAGTCCATTGAGTTAAAGATCAAAACATCATCTTCACCAAAATCTCCTGCATCGCTCTGCCTGCGTCCTCGTTCTCAAAAGCTCTTCCTTGCTAGCAGGGATGGTTGCGAACGCCCTGTTCTGCTCCAAAAAACCCGGAGCAGAGACGCCTCGCAGTCCGGAGCATGCCCAGGCTTCGGGGGGGCTCAATCCTTCCGCCACCAAAACTCTAAGTTCTGGCGGCCCCGGAGAGCTCTACCCCTACCTGGACGCTCACCCCCTCCTCTTCTCCCGAGGTGGGGGCTTCTGAGCCGCCAAACAGCTGATTGGTGCTGTTTTCAGCGGCTCTACGGAGCCGCGAGGCTGACAGCCAAGAAATGGCTGCCTCCGGCGTCGCCTTGCCATCCAGAAGCCAGAGATAGGTATATTTTGATCTGACTTACAAAAAGGTATGCAAAAACGTTTATGATTACATAATGGTTTGTGATTTTTTTTATTTTTTATTTTACTTCCCAAAACAAGGCAATACTTGAATGGAAGGAATGTCTTCTTTCTTTCTGTTGTCACATTGTTGATGTAGAAAACATTATCAGAGATTAATTGGATAGCAAAGATTATAGCAGGATGTGCAATCCTCCACTATTCTCAAGGGGAGTTCTCTGGGAATAATGGATATGAAAACAATTGTTTTCACATGATAAAGAGATGTTAAGGATGGAATAAGCATGGGGTGCACCCAAGAAACTCTTCACATTTCTGCTAAAAAAAATTGCTACTGCCTTTCAGCAGGTTCATCATAGCCCCTAGATGTGGGAGAACCACAGATGAAATTCTGAGGCCATGTGCTGTCTGTGAGTTTCCCATTCCTCTACTATAATTTATTCAATTGTGTCAGTGAATTAATTAGATATTCTGTGTTTTCACTCTATAAGGATCATCAAGCTGGTGAGCTCACTAAAAGGCTGGAAATATAAATCATTCACCTAGATGACAAAATCTTCATTTCAGGCAAAAAATAAATTTCCCCCTAAATTTAAGATTTTTGTGATGGCTTCTCTGTCATCTGTTAGTTGTACTATTAAGTGTTTAAATATATTTTATTCTAAATCATACTTTTGAAACTTCTTGTAAGACACATGGAAAAAAATGTTGCAAGATAGACTGCAATCCAGCTAAACAGTAAATAAAAATAAATAGTGTGTCTCACTATTAATAAAAGACTGGATTTCAGTTTTCTTATTTGTCACATTTGGCATTCTTGACCTAATCCCTTAAAAAGATACAATTAATTGTCTGAGCAGATTGTTATCAAAATGACTAGGGAAAACAATGTCAGTGACATTTGATGTGCTTCACTAAGGTCATATTAGCATCTCATACTAGTTTTCTGGCTTATAAATGAGCATGCTTTCTTTGTTGTTCCACTGTTTATAGTAAATATGTCCATTTTCTATGGTGGTAAATTATTCATGAAAGGTAAGCAGGTGCCCAGTGTTTTCTACAGTTAGTATTTGCAGCCTGACAAAAATCAGCAAGCTTTATCACTACAGTAAGTCAATGCTTCTTGCATTCAAGTTGTGCTACTACTTCACTGTTTTATTTATTTTAGCATGTTTTTTTACATTTCTATCCATAAACCTGTCAAAATTAGATATACCTGTGTTCTATAGGAGTATGCATAAGCCAACAGTCTATGCCTCAAAGTCTTTGGCTAGGGAGGCTTGTCAAGTGAATGTGTCCTTCTTCTAATTCTGAGCCACCCCTGGACTCATCTGAGCAAAGACTGGAAGTATCCAGAAAGCAGGGGGGAATTTGGCTTTGGAGGAGTGAGTGAGAATCTTCTTGTATTGAATAAAAAATTGAACTCCCAGTTCAAGCTCCCTTTTTCCTATTGTCTCATGGAATGAAAGTACCAAGGTGCCCTAGGCATGGAAGGAAATGTTAAACGGTGTTGAGACGGGTTGTATGGGGAAGGGGGACAAAACAATTCCTGTCTCCCTTCTATAAGCCCATGGTTAAAATGAAAGTGAGGGAGAATTTTTTTATTAGCAGTTTTAGCAATGAAAATGGTTCTGTGTTGGAGCAGTGGGGCTAAAAGAATGAGAATGGAGTGTTGGGTTAGGATTTTTTTTGGTGCTGCGGCAGAGCATGAATGCAGTTCCAGAAAGTTGAATTAAAAGATTGAATCATCCCACCTGTAGAAGAGGCAAAAACACCCTTCTCTAAGCAGCACCCTCTTGGACAAGAAGCAAAAAGGATTGCAATTTTTGAGTAAAAGTTAAGATTATGGGCTGCTGGAGTAACAGCTGTTAATGACATTACTATAACTATCTCTTTTCTTATCTCTTCTCTACTTTCTGCTAGGTTGTAGAGGAGGTTTGGTTTTGTTTTTTTGAGGGGAGAATCCTGGAGATACTTTGGCTACAGACCTGAGAGGCAGTGGTGATTCAGTGTGTTGATGATTTATGGCTGTGTGCTGATGATATCCAAGTACGTGTAAAGTTCACTATTTCTTGGTTGAATTTCTTGAGACAAGCTGCAAAATAAATCTGAGTAAAGTTTTAAACTTCAAGCACAAAGAAAGTTCCTGTAGCCTTTTGGCAATTAGAACAAAGACTCACAAACACCTTTCCTTGTCTCCCTCTAACAACAGATGATAGGCGGGCATCATGAGAGAGAATCTTGTAGAATATGAAGAAGGGAACCTTTGAACTTTGGAAAAGTTGGGGCAGGTAGAGGGACTACATACCAAACAGGAAAAGTCACTTGAAGCTTGTTAGGATCATTCTTTGGGGAGGACTGCAAAATGAATCTAGCTAATTTGGTTTACTCAGAAATGATGGATCCACTAATGGGTGAAGATGGCAAGAAGATGATGGGGAGCAGGAAGAAAGCAGAACTGCTCAATTCTTTCTTTGCATCTGTATTCACATAAAAGGAAAAAATAGTCCACTGTATGAAAATCAATACTGCAGTAGCAGGAACACAGAAAATAGGCAAAATTGGTAAAATATGTCCACTCTTCTAGAGTTCAAACCACCAGGACCAGATAGATTACATTCCAGATTACATGAAGGAGTTGGCAGACATGATCTCAGAACCACTGAACAAAGTCTTTCAAAGCTCCTGGAGCACGGGAAGAACTGCCAGAGGATTGGAAAAGAGCTGATGTAGTTCCAATTTTCAAAAAGAGAAAGAAGGTGGATCCAGGAAACTACAGACTAATCAGCTTGACATCACTAGCCAGAAAAATCCTGGAATAAATAAACAGTGGATTTGTGGGTACCTAGAAATCAACAATGCAATTGCTAAAAGCCAGCATGGCTTTTGTTAAGAAAGGTCATGCCAGACAAACATTATTGCCTTCTTTGATAAAGAGACTAAATTAGTGGACCAGGGAAATGTGGACATAATGTACTTAGTCTTCACTAAAGTATTTGACAAAATACTAGTCTACTTCTTGTGGGATAGAGTGTACTGCCGGGAGATGGATCAGCAGTTGGGTGACCAACCACATTCATTGTGTAATCCTCAATGGAACTAAATCTACATGAAGGGAAGCACACAATGGGGTACCTCAAGATTCTGTCTTGGGCCCATTGCTCTTCAACATCTTCATAAATGATCTAAATGAGGGGATAGAAATGGAACATAAAATTTTCAGGTGATGCCAAGCTGGGGATAAGTGCTAACACTTTAGAAGATAGACTTAAGATACAAAAGGATTTTGACAGCCTTAAACACTGGGCCCTATCCAACAAAACACAACTTATTGGTGCAAAAAGTAATATCTTACATTTAGGCAAGAAAATACACATGTATATAATAGGTGATATTTAGCTCCACAGCAGTAACAGAGAGAAATCTAGGTTTCCTAGTAGACAACCTCTTAGATATGAGCCAGCATGTGCTACAACTGCCAAAGAAACCAATGTTGTCCTAGGCTTCCTCAACAGAGAAATAGTATCAAGATCATGTGAAGTGTTAATATCATTAAACTACACTTGGAATACTGCATCCAGTTCTGGTCACCATAATAAAAAAAGATGCTGTTATCCTAGAAAGAATGCAGAGATGATAAAGAGGCTGGAGGCTAAACTGTACAATGAGTGGTTAAGGGAACTACATATATCTAGCCAAGGACTGGGGTGATATGATGGGAGTTTTACAGTACTTGAGGGGCTGTACAAATAAGATATGACTTATTTTCCAAAGTACTTGACGATAGGACAAGAAGCAACCTGGAACTAAGGAAAAATTTCCTGATAGTAAGAACTATTAATCATTGGCACAGCTTGCTTCCCAGGATTGTAGATGCTTCATCCCTGGAGTTTTTCAAGAAAAGATTGTCCAAGATATAATAAGATCTGCCAGATAGGAGGCTAGACTAGAAGTTCCTAACTCTTCATTGATAGAAGAACTTAGAAAAGTGATTCTATGCATCTGTGGTGCAATAAAATAAACATTGCAAAGTTTATACAACCCCCCCCCCAATAACAACATAGTTTAACAGAGTATGAGATATTTAATGAACTTTAGTTATTAGGAAGACTGTAACTTACAGTAATACTGTAAACATTGGTCCATGCTATAAAACTAACCCCAAATCACATCATGCTATAGGAATGAAATAATATAACCTTCCCCAAATTGATGAACTTGAGATGTGGTTCTAAGATTCTCAGAAAGTCTAACTACAAGCAAAATTAATAATATTCTCTCTTAGCTATAGTAAGTGTTCTGTTGATCCAGAATTCTTTTTCCTCTGTATTATTTAATGCCAGAAACTTTTTGCATTTATTATTTAAATGCTTTTAACTGAAAAAAGCCTCTTTCGTGGCTATTTCCTATTTGCTATTAAGTAGCTCTCACTTACTGACAGTAGTTGAAACTGGGAATTTGGTTGCTAAGTGGCATAGTCACAGTGTGTGATGATGTGTGACTGTACCAACTTCTGACGGCCGTTCCAGTTGCTATTGTTGGGCGAATCCCGTATGTTAACAGCATCCTTCAGTCAGGTGATCATTATTTGCAAACTCCTGCCAGTTTCCCATTAACATACTTGTTAGAAGCTGGCCCTGAAGGCACAAATGGCAGTCACATGACTGTGGGATGCTGCAACGGCCATAAATCTGAGGACCTGTCATTAAGTCCCCCTTGTTCAGTGCCATGATAACTTGTTGCTGAATAAGTGGCTACCTGTATCTCAGTAACAATATACTCTTGGTTTAACTAATTAGAAATTGATAATTTTTGCATTTTGCATTTATATGTTATGCTTGATAACACACCTTTTCCTAATTTACATTTACTAATTGCATGTACTAATAAATGTATGTACTGATAAATTAGACATAGAATACCAATTTGCGAAAAAGCAGTAATAAAAAGAGGATTAAATAAAAAGATCTGTAGGGGGCAAAATAACTATTTGCTTTGCACTATTTGTCACTGGTAAATGTAATATAACTACAAATGGAATATATATTGCTTATGTAGAAATAACTTAATTAGGTATTTGAGATAGTTTGATATTATTAAAACAATATATCCAATCTATAAATATATCAAGATTAACAGTGAAACGTGGTTAATAAATACGTTTTTAGAAGGCAATTCTTTATTTTTTATAAGTTCTGATTGCAATGTAAAAAAAATTAAGCATTGCATAATTTATCCAGTGGAGGTCACTGCTGAGATATATTTTTACACTTTGACTTGAAAATTTAGAGAACTTGTGAGTAAGAGCATTTTTTACAGAATATTTGTGAGGAAAAAGGTGAACCTTTGTACTTTCACAGTATCTCTTTGAAGCCACAGATGGAGAAAAATTGTCAAATTGTTTCTGTACCATCTTCAGATAGTGTAAGTTATATAATTAATTTTGCAACTTTCTAGTGATTGATTTTGCATCAATATAATTTCTCATTTTACATATACAGATATGCAACAAGGAATAAGCTGTAGGTGAAAGAAATAGAACTGGGACTTTTTAATGTATCCATACATACTTATTTGGACACCATTTTGAAGAGATGTGAAAGAAAATTTTTGGCAAAACTGGCTTTAGATCTATTGCCTGTTTTTAAATCACATATTTTCAACTGCTTATAAATATTTTAATTTTCATTTTAGTGTATGTTTTGCTCCTTAGGTGGTGGTCTAATAATGTACTTTTCATATACTTTGTTTCCAGTTTTTTCCCCTTAGCTCTATAAATCATGTTCTATCCAAAAAAGGCAATCTGTAAACATTCTTCAATAAACAAACAAAGGTGGCCTCTTAATTGTGAAAGATCAGTTACAATTTTAAGCAGTAATCCTTTTTCAAAAATACTATTTTTTTGCCATTTTTATATGGTAAGCCTTTATGTATTTTAGTATGATATCCACAACAATGGATAACTGGGCTTAATCTCTATTTTCTGATTTGTTGGATCTGATCATCTGCATTTATGTTAATGAAAAGATCATAACTCACATATATGTAGAATATTCTACATTCGGTTCTTGGCATTTCTAGGTTTACCAATCATGTGATGGGAAAGTACCTGGCCAAAACCTGAAATTTGGGCAATTCCTTTTTCTTATTAACTAATATAGATAAACTTGAAATAAATTAGCTTCCTCTTTTTACTTTCAGTTCAAGAGAATCAGTATGTTAATTTTAAAATACTTGATGTAGCATTCTTGAGGAATCTAAACAGAATCTAAAACATGGTTTCCCAGAACCTAAGTTGATTTGGACTAAAAATAATACAAATATTGGCAAGGGAATAAAACTGTTTAAAATGTATACATATACAATTTATAGATCATCACACAGAGAGATGTTCATTTGGCATTTTTATCTACCTGTCAAGTTTTTTCCAAGAACCTAGAATAGCAGATGTTGATGTTTGATAATGTTAGAGGTATTGTTGCAGGATGTAAGCTGTTTCAAGTAAAGCTGCTGTTTGCAATTGACTAATGATGAATTTGTCAAGCTTTTGGTATTCAAGTGATGTTCCAGTTGCTTTGAGATTTCACTGAAGATATTACTATTAGTATTACTTTTGCTTTCTTTGCCACAGTGGTTCTATTTCTATTGGCAGGTCTTTGTATTTTATAATCTTCTTTCTATTCTATTCTGCTGCCTCCAGGTACTGCCACATCCACTGTCTAAATTTTTTTGTCTTTCATATTGACAATTATTAAGTTGGGATCTCATATGGCAGATGTCTGTCAGTTTGAATACTAAAGTATCACTTTAGCTTTATTTTTTTATTATTTTTTCTATTTTGTGGTTCCGCCACCAGTTCTTGCTTTCAGGCAAATGATATTTTTTTGCAGATCATCCAATGCACCATTGTTGCTACTTTGTAATGCCATTGTTTATAGTCAGTTGTAATCTTCCTGCAGCAGCTAGCCATGTGGCCCACAGTTTCTTTAGATTCTTTGTAGTGGTGGCACTTTCTCTCTGTTGCTGTCTTCTCAATTTTTATTACATTTATTTATTTATATTCCACATTTATTATTTTTTACAAATAAACCAGCACGCCTTCCTTCTCCTATTTTCCTATTTTCCCACAACAATTCTGTGAAGTGAGTTCGGTTGAGAGAGGGATTGGCCCAAGGTCATCCATCTGGCTTTCATGACTAAGATGAGACTAGAACTCATGGACTCCCACTTTTAGCATGGTGTCCTAACCACTAGACCAGGCAAACTTGGCTCTTTTATGACTCGCGGACTTCAATTCCCAGAATTCCTGCGCCAGCCACACTGAGGGGAAAGGGAACGGTTTCCAAGCTGAGTCATTCTGGCTCAGGAATTCTGGGAGTTGAAGTCCACGAGTCATAAAAGAGCCAAGGTTGCCTAGCCCTGCACTAGACCAATTTAATTTATATATACTGTTTTGCTACTTAACTTTAACATTTTTTATTTTAAAAACCTGAAGTAGTGCCCGGGTTGTATATATTTCTTGAAATAAAATCTGTTTGGTCAACATATGGGCAGGTGATCATTGGAGAACTTAATGTGTTGTCTTGAATTCCATGATAGAAGAAAGTGAACTTTTGCACCGGCTCGCCACAGGGCTGCGTGCTTAGCCCCTACCTGTACTCTTTGTACATATATGACTATGTATCATCCGACCCATTTACTGTGATAATTAAGTTCGCAGATGATACGACCGTGGTGGGACTTATTAGAGGTGGGGATGAGACAGCATACAGGGCAGAGGTACAAAAACTATCCATATGGTATTGTAACAACAACTTGCACCTGAACATCGGCAAGACGAAAGAGATGGTGCTAGACTTCCAGAAGAAAAAGGAGGAACCTGCCCCACTTTACATTGGGGAGGACTGTGTGGAGAGAGTTTCGTCCTTTAAATTTCTGGGAGTCTACCTCTGCAAAGATCTTACCTGGAAAGTTAATACAACCCAGGTGGCCAGAAAGACCCAACAAAGACTTCACTTTCTCAGGGTTTTGCGGAAGAACAGGGTAGAACAACGGCTTATGACCCTCTTTTACCGGTCTACTATATAGAGCGTCCTCTCGTACGGTATTGTGGTTTGGTATGCTGGTCTGACAGCCACGGCTAGGAAAGCATTTCAGAGGGTGGTGAGCACAGCACAAGACATTGTGGGCTGTCCCCAACACCACTGGATGACATTGCCAGGACTCGCTGCCTTGGAAGAGTGAGGAAAATTCTCAGGGATGACTCACACCCTGGACGGTATCTCTTTACTCTCCTACCATCGGGTAGGAGATATAGGAGTATAGCCACCCGTACCAACAGGCTGAACAACAGCTTTTATCCATGGGCTGTTAGGCTTTTGAACGGGAAATAATTTTATAAACTTTATGCATGATTGACTTGCGAGGCCAGTGCGTTGTGCAATTAGCTCACATGGTGTAATAAGATGGAGGGTTTGTGTCACTGTAAGTTGGGGGTGGGGCATGAAGGGCGGCTCAGCCAATCTCAATGTATACATGGTTGTACTTTGACAATAAAGGTTCATTCAAATTACAAGTGTCAAATGGTGTTTTTCCCCCTCAAACCTCATTAAATGTATAGTACTGTCATAGAAAGATTATTGAAATGAATGGCTAGGGAAAAAAGGTGATGATGGAGTATCATCTTAGCCATGGCACTTAACCTTGATATTGCTTGTACTCTGAGAATGTAGGATGTGTGGAATCTATTATGGAAATAAGCATCTCTCTGCATACAATTTGACTGGGTTTAAAGGAGCCTTGAATGTCTTGCTCTTTCCTCAAATCATGGGTCCAATAAGTAGTGATTCCGCTGTATTATTAATTTTGGCAAGGCTGGTGGTTTTTCTGGCTGTTTGGAGTTTCCTATTTATAGTACCTGTATTTTTCTTGGTGTTTTATTATGTACTGGCCAGAGTTATTGTAGATATAGGTGGCCTTATAATTAAATAAGCAAGTAATAATGTTGTAAAGCATTAGATTGTCTGTACTTAATCTAGGACACGGGTCTGCAACCCGCGGCTCCAGAGCCGCATGCGGCTCCCAGTCCTCTGCCATGTGCAGTCCCCCCCAAAAAAAAGTGGGACTAAAAAAGTTCAACCAATCAATTCAAATATGCAGGGTAGGTGCGTATCTCGCCTTGGCTCCACTCTTCAGTCAAACCCTGTTCTGCACATGCGCGCATGTACACACATGCGCAGACATTTTTTGCGGCTCCCAGTTTTTCCATTTGTGAGGGAGCCAGTTCCGTGTGGCTCTTTCACTGTATCAGGTTGCTGACCCCTGATCTAGGACATGAAGAAGAAAATATGTGGTGATGATGTGAAGGCCGGTGTGTAAAAATATTTTTAGAATTTTAGAGGAAGTAGTGAAAAATGCAATATATAAAATATATTATCACAAATCTCAAAGGTAAAGGGTATAATCCCAGAGATGTCTACCTGGTAGTAAGTCCTATAATAATATTTTAATTTTTAAATATCTGTGACTTATAACACACTATTATATCATATATCATATCGTATCATATCATATCACATTAATATAGCCATCCTTATGAAAACACGACCCAAGGTATCATTCGAGCATCAAGATTTCTCTAAAAATTTTCACTGATTTCATCCTCTCAGATTCTCCTATATTTAATATGGATTCTTTGATCCAAAAATAGGAAGTGACAATGTAAACCTCTAAGAAGATGTTAACTGTAATTAGTACTTGAAAGTACTCCATAGATCATGGAATAAATCTATATAGTTGTTAAGAATCAACAACGACTTGGCGGCACACAATCCTGGAAGATACAGAAATATTTTATATTAACTCAATAGCTAATAGTTAATTTAATAGTTAATAA
Source organism: Vipera berus (assembly GCF_964194415.1). NCBI lineage: Eukaryota > Metazoa > Chordata > Lepidosauria > Squamata > Viperidae > Vipera > Vipera berus. Next base: position 107,809,812 of record NC_138205.1, read on the forward strand.
TGAAGCTTAAGTTAAAACTTTATACTTAAATTAACATGATTTCTTGGAACCCATAGTTTTTATTTGGGGAAAAATGACTTAAAATTTTGGTGTAAACTAAAGTAGCTTAATATGGAAGATTCAGTTCAGAGAATGTATCCAGAGATCAACAAAGTAGACTGGTTGTGTGAAGACAGTGAAATAATCTTTTATCTTATCAAAAAGAACAGTATCGGAAGAAACCAAGAAAGGTGCAGCTTTTTTGTTTATTTTGTTCTTCGACTGCAGCAAAATGTTTCTCAGAACCTTTTTCATTTTCTCTTTATATTCCTGGCACAGATTACAGGCAATATATATATGGGTCATTGTATTTTATTTATTTAAAAGATACCTAAATTATATTTTATTTCCCAGGATGATATAAAACAAGACTTAGATTAATGCTTTTCTCCTTTGTCATGATTCATAGAACAGCAAAAAAAATCCCCATTGAAACTGCTACTAGCTGTGCGAGCAAAACAGCTAGTAGCATCAGATGGACCTTTCTTTGGGAATATAGTAGAGGGTTTTAAAAAATTTTATGCATCATTGCCTCAATTAAATTGATTGTGCCCACACTAATTATGTTTTCATGTGCAAGGAATTTCAAGTTTAGAATTGTATCTAATTTTCCCTTGGATGTAATCTTGGCTAGATTGCTTGTGTTGTGCCTGTTAATGTGTAATATAATTATGTTAGACAATTTCTAAAAAAATTGGATCTCAATTGTTTATAAATTTCCTGTTTGAATGTATGTCTATCTTTCTTCTGTCTGTCTGTCTGTCTGTCTCCTATAATCTGTCCTAATCAACAGAGACTTTAAATTGGATACAATAGAATTATACAAAGAAAAAATAGTACAGCCCAGACTTACCTTACATACAAAACTATTAAATTTTAACAAAAAGCTCACAAAGATGCCCTAATCTCAAATTACCCTAAGAGCTAAACACTCACTGAGACAACACTTTTTTTGTTTATGAAATACCGATAGGGTTGGGCCCTCTATACCTCCAAGAGAGAGATTTCATGTGAGTAAAACTCCTAGAGAAACCATTCCATCTTGTCCATGCCTCATATTTCTCAAAGAAGAAACTCTGTAGCACAACCAAGTGAAGAGATGAGCTATTGTTGCTGGTAGTTTGATGGAGCAGGATAACTGATAGGACTTAAGAATAAGCCAAGGCAATTGGTCTTTCAAAAGATGATAGAATAGAGTTGGTCTTTATCATGGAGGACCCATACCACACGGGACCAAAATTACTGGAAGAATTAATTAAATATGGTGAAGTTGCTGGATTGAGAATAAATAGACATAAGACTAAGATGATTGTTAAAAATATGACTAATAAAAAGAAAAATTGGCTGGAATTATGGACATAGAAATAGTCAAAAAAATAAAATACCTAGGAATCAATATCACGGCTAGATCCACCTCACTTAAAGAAGATAACTATGATAAAATAGTGAAACAAATAAAAGGTGATTTGGAAAGATGGGGAAACCTGAACCTTTCATTATTGGGGAGAATTGCGGTTATCAAGATGAATGTCCTGCCCAAAATCTTGTTCTTGTTACAAAATATTCCAATACAACTTGACTCCAAATTCTTCCGAAATCTGAACAAACTGTCACTAAATATTGTTTGGCAAGGGAAAAAACCAAGAATCAAAATGAAATACTTGCAGGATACAAAGGAAAATGGGGGTTTTGGATTGCCAGACTGGGAGTTATATTACCATGCTGCGGCGTTAAATTGGATTAGAGAATGGATAATTTTGAAAAATAGAAGATTACTGACTTTAGAAGGTCATGATTTACAATTTGGTTGGCACGCCTTTTTATGGACTGAGAAACAAGGATTATTCTCACACTTTCAAAAACATCGGATTAGGCAAGCATTATTTAACATTTGGAACAAAATTAGAACTCACAATTATACTAAAGTACCAGTCTGGCTATCCACTCTCGAAGCGATTGTTTATCCAAATCTATTTGATTTGGGCAACATAATTTCATATAAGGATATCATGAATGATGAGGGGGAATTGAAGTCTAGAAATGAATTAGATTTACAAGGAATAAAACTAGATTGGTGGGCCTATTTACAGATTCAATCAAGATTCGGGAAGGATAAAAAAGAATGGGGGATAAATACCCAGGAAACAGCCTTGGACAAAATATTATTGGGCCCAGATAATAAACAGATAAAGAAATTATATAATCTGCTTCTGGGATACAAGCTGTTCGAGGAACAAGTGAAGGACCCTATGTTGACTTGGGCTAAAAATCTGGGACATGGCATTGACCTTGATACATGGCAAACGCTCTGGGACAGAAATAAAAGAATAACATTGGCTTCATCTTACAAAGAAAACCTATTTAAAATGTTCTACCGACGGCATCTTCCTCCAGCACGTTTAGCCAAAATGTATTAGACAGTATCTCCCAAATGTTGGAAATGCTCCGAAGAATTAGGTACATACTTTCATACGTGGTGGTCCTGTAGCAAGTCACAAAGATTTTGGCAAATGATTTGGGCATGGCTAAAAGAAATATTAAGACAAGAAGTTGAGTTCAGTCCAGAATTTTTCCTATTGGGCATAACAAAAGAGAAATACCCTAAAGACGAGTTGTATCTGATGATTCACATTATTACAGCAGCAAGAATGTCATTTGCCCAGAATTGGAAAAGGAGTGAAATCCCAGTAGAAAACGAGGTAATAAGGAAAATTTGGGAATGCGCAGAAATGGATAAATTAACTTTGGAAATTAAAAATAAAGACCAATCAGGTTACTACAAAATTTGGAATAAATTTTATCTTTGGCGGGAACAAAAGGAAGGTCTCTATTAGAACTTATAGATTGGTCGATTGTTCTAAGTATTGTATTATATTTAATTGATTTGTATCTTAAGTGTATTTTATGTGTACATATATATATATGAATATTGTAGACAAGAAGGTATGTCAGTCCGTTTGTACCGTGTCCAATGTTTTAAATAATAAATTTAATAAAGTAAAAAAAAAGATGATAGAATAGAGTTGTTTTCTTTACATACTTTGATGAAATAACAGCTACCAAGTAAAGAATGCAGTACAGGTGCTTGTTCCTAAACATTGTTCATTCATCATAAAGCTATAGCCTCCTAGGACATTAAGAGTTTTGGGAAGCATGTTAGTCATACCACATACCAATTGTGGTTTGAAATGTTGCAGAAGTAAATGTCCAAGTTGATTAAGCTTCTGTTGAAAATTAATGGGATTAGGTGTAAATTCTGGTGTCCTTATCAAAGGTTAAATCCTTGACTACAAGAGAGTTATACACTACTCTCTTAAAATGTCAGTTGTCCCAAAGTATGATCTGAGTAAGACCTTAACCATTAGTATTTTTACTCACTAATATTAGCTTTGTTATCTGTATCAGTTGAGCTTTATACCTCAAGACTGGGAGGTCTTGGTGACTGAGACTCACACCCTCATCACCACATGACTAGATCACTGTAACATGTTTCTGGGTGCCTCAGGTAGAATCTTCTACCCAATTCTTGTATACCTGCAGAAAGGGGATGCTGAAGATCTCCTCCACACAAGAATTCAGGAAGCCTGGGCCTGAAGTACAATCCTTATACTTTAAAATATCTTGTCCTGTGCCCCCCCATCTGACCCCGCCTTCCAGTCTTCAGAAAATTAGTGAAAACTGTTTTGTTAGAACAAGCATTCATAATTTAGTAGAATTTATTTATTTATTTTATTTTATTCGATTTATATACTGCCCTTTTCCCGAAGGACTCAGGGCGGTGTACAGGGCAAATTAAAAAATACAATATACAGATTAAAATACGATTAAATTAATAGCCCCAACACATTAAAATTGGATTTAAAAGCTTAAAAACCCCTCAGTCCAGGCCGGCCAGCTTGAATAGCCAGGTTTTTAGGTCCCGGCAAAACAAAGGTCGGGGGCGATCCGGAGTTCCACCGGCAGCTGATTCCATAGGGTAGATGCACCCACTGAGAATGCTCCCCCCCTGGGAATCACCCGCCGGTATTCCTTGACCGGCGGGACCCTGAGGGGGCCTTTCCAGTGGGAGCGCACGGGACAATGGGAAGTTGACGCTGGTAGCAGGTGCTCCCTAAGATAATCCAGACCCATGCCATTTAGGGCTTTATAGGTCATCACCAGCACCTTGAATCTCACCCAGAGGTCAACTGGAAGTCAATGCAGCTCGCGGAGAAGAGGCGTTACATGGGAGTATTGGGAGACCCCCGTCACAACTCATGGCCGCATTCTGCACCAGCTGAAGCCTCCGAGTGGTCCTCAAGGGCAGCCCCATGTAGAGAGCATTGCAGTAGTCTATCCGGGAGGTCACAAGCGCATGAGTGACTGTACGTAGGGCATCTCGGTCCAGATAGGGCTGCAACTGGCGCACCAGGCGAACCTGGGCAAAAGCCCCCCTGGCCACGGCTCCTATATGATCTTCCAAACTGAGCCGTGAGTCCAGGAGGACGCCCAAGTTGCGGGCCCTATCTACGGGGGGTAACATCTCACCCCCCATAGTTAACGATGGAATAGACTGATTAAACCGAGATGCCGGTATGCACAGCCACTCAGTCTTGGCGGGATTAAGTCGAAGCCTGTTTCTCCCCATCCAGACCCGGACCGCCTCCAGGCAACGGGACATCACGTCAAGGGCATCACTCGGTTGGTTCGGGGTGGAAAGAAAAAGCTGGGTGATACCCCACCCCAAAACCACAAATGAGCTCACCTAGCAGCTTCATATAGATGTTGAACAAGAGGGGAGAGAGGACTGACCCCTGAGGAACTCCACAAACGAGAGGCCTCGGGGCGGACCTCTGCCCTCTTGCCAACACCGATTGCGAACGACCCAGGAGGTAGGAGGAGAACCACTGTAAAACAGTGCCACCCACTCCCAACCCCCTGAGGTGCCGCAGTAAGATACTATGGTCAATGGTATCAAAAGCCGCTGAGAGGTCTAATAGGACTAGGACAGAGGAACAACCCCTGTCCCGAGCCCACTAGAGATCATTCACCAGCGCGACCAATGCCGTCTCCGTGCTGTACCCGGGCCTAAAGCCCGATTGGTATGGGTCCAGATAATCAGCTTCCTCCAGGAACAGAGGGAGCTGCTGCGCCACCACGCTCTCTACAACCTTTGCAAGAAAGCAAAGGTTGGAGACCGGATGATAGTTGTTCAAAATAGCCGGGTCCAGGACAGGCTTCTTGAGGAGGGGCCTTACCACCGCCTCCTTCAAGGTGCCAGGAAAGCTACCCTCCCTCAGAGAAGCAGTTATTACTGCCTGGAACCAGCCTCGTGTCCCCTCCCAAGCTGCATACACAAGCCAGGAGGGGCACGGGTCCAATAAACATGTGGTGGAACTCAGTCTCCCCATGATCTTGTCCACCTCTTCCGGGGTCACAGGATTGAATTAATCCCAGATAACATTGCCAGGACCGCTCGTCTCCCCCCCGTCAGACTCTGTCCAGTTGGAGTCCAGACCGGCTTGAATCTGAGCGATTTTATCCATCAGATGCTGACTAAACTCCTCGGCCTGCCCCTGTAGGGGTTCCTCCCTCACCTCCTGATTAAGGAAGGAGCGAGTCACCCTAAACAGGGCGGCCGGGCGATTATCTGCGAACGCGATGAGGGCAGCGAAATAGATTTCGCTGCCTCCATCGCCGCGAGATAAGACCTCGTAGAGGTTCTTAACCACAATCGGTCAGATTCAGACCGGCTGGATCTCCAATAGCTCTCTAGACCCCATCTCCGATGCTTCATCTCCCAGAGCTCTGCGGAAAACCATGGAGCCCACCGGGATCTGCACTGGGTCAGGGGATGCAAGGGTACAACATGGTCGAGTGCCTCGGTGGCCGCCCTTTCCCAGGCATCCACCAAGGCATCGGCCAGGCTGTGAGTGAGGGAGATATGTATAGGCCCAAGCGCTGTCTGGAACCATTCTGGATCCATTAGGTGCCTGGGCGGAACCACCTAGTCGGCTCTGCAGCCCAGCGGCGAGTGGTGGCATAACGGAAGACCAGCTGCAGGAGATAATGACAGGGGGACAATAGTTGGCGAACCCCCTCCCAGATCATCAAACCACTGTCCAGATAAAAAAACAAGGTCGAGTGTGTGACCCCCCTCCATGAGTCGGACCCTGAATTACTTGGGTCAGGTCCATGGCCGTCATGGAGGCCATGTACTCCCGAGCCAACTCTGACGACCCTCCCAGGGAAGGCAAGTTAAAGTTGCCCAGAACTATCAGTCTGGGAAACTCAACCGCCAACCCTGAGAGGGCGTCGAGAAGCTCAGGCAGGGCCGTTGCCACATAGCTGGGCACCAGGTATGTTAGCAACAGGCCCAACTGAGCCCCAGGGCTACACCTCAGGAGGAGTGACTCACTCCCGACTATCTGTACGATAGTGGCCTCCCGCGGACATAAGGTCTCCCGTATAACCACCGCCATCCCCCCACCCCTGTCCTGAGCCTGCGGCCGGTGAAGCACATGGAAACCTGGAGGGCAAAGTTCATTCAGAGGGACACCTCCCTCTGGGCCCAACCAGGTTTTCATAATGCATGCCAGGTCCGCACATTCCTCCTCGATCAAATTGCGAACGAGGGGAGCCTTGTTCACAACGGACCTGGCATTAAAGTACACCAGCCTGAGCTCAGGGACCTGGTCCCCCTCACTCCCAGATAAACGGGTTCTAACCGGAAGGTCGGAGCATGCCACCGCTTGGAGACAGCAGGGGCGTGATCCCAGATGTTGATATGGCCCTTCGTATGACCGCCTGCTGCCGTTCCCAATCGTGGGGATTTGAAACCCCACCCCGCTGCCAGGAAAACCAGAGGCCCCCAACCCCATCCCGCCGGGACCCATCCCAGGCCCGGACTGACAAACGGTTGGTGGAACACCCCCCAGTTCCAACCCAACCCTACCTTTCATCCCCCTCCCTAACCCCTTAAAACAACCAGCTAAAATCATACCAGGGGCCTCTTAATATATTTCTACCAGAGAATTGCTGATTCTGAAAAAAAATCTTTTTATGCTGTTTCATTCTGTATTCTCTTGCTGTGTCTGTATTTTTATGTTTTGTTAGAAAACCATGATCATCTTTCAGAGATGTTTAATTACCTAAATAGATTAACAGAATAACCAAGGGTGGGCAAAAATGCAATGGGATTAGAGTAATTTCTGACTTCCTGCTGGCTTCCATTTTGTCATTAATTGTTGGAAACTGGCAGGGAGTGTTGAAAATCATGACCATGTGACTGCGGCACATTGCAACAATATTGTAATGATCACAACTTTGCAAATACAATTGATCTGAAAATGCTTGAAATTTCAAATCCACAGGAATAAAGGTCCCAGATTTTATACACATTCTTTAAGTTACTACATTTTAAATACCTTGATTAAAAATTGCTATGATTCAAAGGTTCAGGTAATTGAAGGTTACAAACAGAGAAACAGGAAGGTTTTAGTAGTATAATAGATATGAACTCATAAATCATGATTGAGCCAAGTGCTATAAAAGTATTGAAAATAAAACTGATGCAACTAATGATGGTTTAAAACTGTCTTATGACTGGGAGGTAACTGGATATAATACTATGCTGAAAGAGGTTGCTGTCAGATCATGTTTATGCTGTGATTAAGTACAAGTGGGGATGGTCTATTATTTCTGCTGCCGAATTGTATGCAAAAATCACTTGAGGACCTACAGGTGAAGCCAAGTTTTAGAAGCTATTAGCAATCCAAAGATAAGATATTTTTCAGGGCATATTTTCCCTTAAAATGACAACATATCTAATATTAACTGATTTTGCTGTTGCCTGTGTATACATGTTGTATGGTTTAAATAAAATTTCCATTCATTGAACTGGGCTATGATTTGTTTTGAGGGTATTTTCTTTGTCTTTGCAGCAGTGTCTCCAAATATTGCGGATCTGAGGAATTTAGAAGTACTCAATTTTTTCAACAATCAGATTGAGGAACTGCCAACTCAGATCAGCAGCCTTCAGAAGCTCAAACACTTAAATCTTGGGTGAGTAGCAGTTGTGGTCAGTTATTTCCCAATCTAATTTGGCTGGGAATTCTGAAAAGTATAATCTCAACAATCTGGAACAGGGGTGTCAAACTGCTGGCCCACGGGTCAGACGCACCACCAGGAAACCGCGCCCACCCCATTGCCAGCAATGAGAAGAAGCTCCAATACGTTGCACGACATCACGTGAAGTCGCGAGTTTGACATGTCTGATCTAGAAGGTACCAGATGAAGAGGCTGCTGTACAGTATAAGATAAAGTTGAATAAAATGATTCACTGGTTAGTTGTTTTGAAAAATATTTACCAAATATTATTCATATTCTAGCAGTTTTATCCTGAAATAAATGCAGAAACAAAAAATATTTCAAATAGCAAAACATTCAACCTTTCGTATCAATCTAACAACAAAGTTGTGTGTTAATACTGTAGATACCTTATAGTTTCCCAGAATGGAAATAAGGTAGAAATTGCATATATCTAACTCAGTGAGAGTAGTAAACATAAGAAAGAGCTTCACTTTATTTATATTAGGTATAGATTAAAGTAGAGAGTGGCTTTGACAGATGCAAGGATACTATTACAATACCCTACCTAAATTAAAGCATATTCCCTTAACCACTCAGATTTCCTGATCTTGGGAAGAGGTAACATCCATTTTGAAAGTTTATCAAAGCCACATGATTTTTTTAAGGATGCCTATTTATTATTTTGACTTTTTATATAATTCTTCCTGCCTTTTGGTATATGCGTTTGATCGGGGGGGGGGGTTATTACAGTATTGTTAGCTTCTTGTTTGGGATTGTGAAAGGTATTATTGAAAAGACACTCCATATGGATTTTAATATATAGTAACGCTGATGCAGGCTACATATACTATGTGAAATGTCACTGCTTCTTATGTACCGTATCAAAAATAATGCCAATTTACAACCTGCATTCATTCTTAGGATGAATAAGCTCAACACCTTGCCACGAGGATTTGGCTCTTTACCAGCTCTGGAAGTTCTTGATTTGACTTACAATAATTTAAATGAAAAGTCCCTGCCTGGAAATTTCTTCTATCTAAGTAAGAAGTCATTTAAAAAAAAAACAATAAAACTTTAAATCATCTTGAAAAGTTGCTTTGCTTTCTCCAATTGATTTATTTGAGAAAGACTGTGTTCTAAAAAGAATGTTTGAGATATATGTTTCCTCCTCCGAGTCCTCTTGAATATTTCTACACAGCTTGGTGATCTGTATCCTTTGATCTATAGTCACCTGATATTTGTGGAACAAATGGACAAACAGGTGTGTTTGATCAGCTACGCTTTGGTCTTATTTCCTTGAATTTCATTCAGCATTTGTAAAATGAAAGTTGGGAAATGCAGCACTATGCTGGGACCATTACAGGAGCTGCTGTTTGTGTCACGGAATGCTAGCTAGCAACCGAGTTGTGATTTACTTTCTTTCAATAACTTAGTTATATGTATTATAAATATCATGTTTTCAATTAACATTTGGTATCATCAGGCAAATGCATTCACTTCAGCAAGGCTCAGTGATGCTTTCTTCTATTTTCTGGGAAGGTGCATATACAGTATGTGTCTATGTCGGCAGACAAGGAAGCAAAGACACAGGACTAGATACATAAGCATATTAAGTTTATTTTTGAAAGTGCTATTCATTAAACATATCATTTCTGACATGGCTGTCAGTAAATCACAGGATCTCAAATTTGTGATTCACAAAGAAATCCCCCACCCAAAGAAGCTTTTTTCTTTGAAAAACAAAGATGAAATTCTACACTTCCAATTTACTCTAGGATGAAGGATTAGGGCCCAGTGCTAAGTCTAATCATGATCCAAGCTAGCCTCCCCTAACCAGAAATTAAACACCTCAAAATTGAAACAAAACCTGTTTGTAACAAAGAAATGGGCGTGGAAGCCATCTTTTTCCCCCTTTCCCAATATCACTGTGTTGGGATTGTGACAGGACACGAAAAGACTTTGTTGTTTATTTATATTCAGAATCTCAAAAAACAACTCAATTTTAAAAATTAAAAAGTATTCTTGCAAAAACATTCAAAAATATATGGAATATTTTTGTGGGTTTGATTATTTAAAACGTTCACAGGTTGGGACAGAAATGGGATGGAAAAATTTGAAGCTTGAAAATGAAAAACTAAAATAAACTTTGCTCTTCTATAAGTGTGAGAGATATAATCTCTGCTCAGCTTTGAATATGATTACTGTTTCTGAAATGTGCTTAGACATTTCAAATGTCTAATATCTTATTAATGTTCCATGAAGTGTTTTCTTAGGGCCCTATGAAATATTTCTTGAGCTATACAGTTTGTTTAAGAACTGTATTGTTTAAGGGACAGAATGAAAAAAATACAATTAACCCAAATTATTTAAATCTTTGTTCTCTTAAAATGATCCCACTTTCCATTTTCTTTATGATGCATACATAGTTTTTTATTTGTTTGTGTTCTAGTACACCATTTCTCAACATTTCATATCTTAAATTCCATCAATTGTTTTATCAAAGAATCTGGTCAAGAAAAAAGGCTGTTCTTTTTTTCCAAGAAGAAGATACAGTATAGCGATTATGTTACAATATTATCAATTAATATAGTTTAAGTACATAAAACATGGCAGCAATATTGTTCTATATTGCAAATATTCTTAATTATAATAAAATTTCTTGTAAATAGCATGTTGACAATTAGCTACATATTGTAAATATTGTAAAATAATAATTGTTAGCTAATTAGACAGGAAGCAATGTTTTCTACTAGTGGGACAACATTTCCACAAGCCTCAATCAAGAAATACATCCAATTAATGAGTGAGTGCTAATGAGCTGAAGCAGTATATGTAGTCTGACCAGTTATTTACCAGTATATGAAGTCTTTCCCTAAACTCAACTCTCAAATTATACCCAAATAATTTTGGAGAGCTAGCTAGCTAGCTCATAACATTGTTTTGTTGTATTTTGACTCAAGAAGCATTCTATCAAAATGCTCTTGGAGATTTCAACTTGCCTTCATTCTTTGCCATTTTCTCTCTCTTGAGGGCTCCTCATCTGGGGAGAGGAGTTGTGCCTCCCTAATTACTTCTGCATATTTAAGGAATAATATCCTAGTTTTTTTTTAAAAAAAAAGATATGTTAAGAGCTTCTTATTTCACAAATCTAACAAATATATACAAAATAATGTTTAGGGAGATTATGAATGCTAATTTGAATAATGGTTAGTATAAACTTGGATAGCTTCTGTATTGACAAGTTAGTATTGCAGTGGCGTGCTACAACCTGCCAGAGAGCAATGTAGTAGAATTTGTTAATTATGTCGGCCCTTTTGGATATAGATGTTTTCCTGAGCAGAGCAATAGTACATAAGCCAGTAAATCTAAGTTTGACCTGCTTGTTATTATTGTGAGCCTTGGGTATGTCAAAGGCTTTTCACCAAGTCAGGGTTATTAATCAAACCTGACACATTTTCATTGATCAGGCTTCAAATGGTCGGGTTGTATGCCACCCTGTTTATATATTGCTGTTTAATTTGCAGCCACCCTGCGTGCACTCTATCTAAGTGACAACGATTTTGAAACCCTGCCATCAGATATTGGGAAGCTCACAAAGTTGCAGATAGTAAGTAATTTATCTAAATTCTTGGGGGAGGGGGGAATCAATTTATTTTTGCAGTCCTAGTTTGAGTAGAATCAAATCAATTTGCAAGAAGTCATGGCAGTTTGTAGCAGTTAGCATCAACATCTGTATTGTCTATTTTTAATCAGAAAGTACTTATGCATACATGGGAAGAATGGGTGGAGTGAAGTAGCAAAAAGGAAAAGAGCTAGTTGTGTTTGTAGTAAGTCTTGATCTACATCTTTTCAGCTGAGAATTGACCTGACAGCTTCATCATGTAATACACTTAATCTTCTTACTAAATTGACCTATTTTCTAGTGTGTGTGTGTGTGTGTGTATGTATGTATGTATGTATGATAAATCCTACATGATAAATCACATATTCAGTTCAACCAAGTTAAGCCTAACTAAGCTTAGCATGTTGTACATATGCAGTATCTCTTATTTAAGTATATTTTGTATATGCAGATTGTTTCTCTGATTAATTTTTTAATGTTTTCCTTTTTGTAAAGCTTAGTTTTAGGGATAATGACTTGATATCACTGCCAAAAGAAATTGGGGAACTCACACAGCTTAAAGAACTTCATATCCAAGGAAACCGTCTTACAGTATTGCCTCCAGAACTAGGTAAGTTTGATACTTTTTTGAATAGCCAAAGAGTTCTGGAAAGGGTATAGTTTTGGATAGCTTTCATATTTCAAACAAATTATTGCTACTTCTCATCATGTTCTTTCCTCTGGTTTTATTAAATTCAGAGTGGGTATTCAGCAACAAAGTTTAATAAAAATTGTTGCAAATTGGGCAGCATAGAAGTTTGAGGGAGGGAAGTGCCAAGTTTGGAAGCCAAAAGATATAAAGTGAGTCATCACATGACTAGACCCAATTTTATGATCATAAGTCCAGCTTTCCCAATGGAGATTTTTGCTAGAAATTGACAAAAAAGGTGGTAAATGACTAAAACATTGCAGCTGGTTATAAATGTGAGCTGGTTGCTAAGCGCCCAAATTTCAAATGTGACTGAGGAAGTGAGCAATAGTTGTAAGAGTAACTATAGATTGTAAAACACTTTTTCCAAGGCCATCATAATTTTGAACCATTGTGAAATACAAGTTAAGAATTACCTATATTAGAGTTAGAGTTTATATCTGGCATAGAAAATGATTAGAAATAATTTTTTTACCTTGCATTTATGGTGTTCCTCTCCATTTTTCTTTAAAGCACATGGGTCATTTTTTAGGTTTCTGTGTGAACCTCAAAACAGATACTGCTGGTTTAAGAGTTATGTCAATGACACTAATGGTACAGTTCACTGAAGTAGCAGCAGCATCTTTTTTCAGGCTAACCAGGAACTGAAAAAAACATATGTGTGATTTAATAAATATCAAAGAGCTTCTGTCTTCCCAATCATTTTCTGTATGTGAAGGGGATGGTACTGTACCTTGGAATATTAGAATATGCATTTCCCCCTTTTTTCAATCAATCTCACAGTCATTTAGAATTGGCTAAAACTGGATTTTCATTTATGATTTTTTAAACAAGTTTTATTAATTTTCCAGTTTTACATCAAAATGTCAAGATATTTAGAAAGCAACGTGGTGATTGGGTTATCAATAGTCCAATAACAAAATCTTTTGTACATATGATCATCAAGAATTCCCTCTGTTTCCCATAATTACTATATCACAATCAAGTTAATACATTTCTAGTTATAACATAATCAGTTAAGATATTTATCAATATATTTTTACTTATAATTATCATGTTCTGTTTTTAAATTTTTACCAATTTTCAGTTAACAGTGCTCCAATTTAGCCTTTAAGATCCGTAGTATTTAACTTTTGGGTAACCCAAATTTCCCCTATTTCGTTACATAATAGTTGTCATATCTAACATACACATATTGCTTAGTTAAATACATTCTTATATATTTCACAAATATATTCTATTTGTCATCCTAGTACCTCATCACTTACTAATAAAATATCCTTTATTGTCTCAATCCAACTTCCATATTATAATTCAAAACTATATTCTAATAGCTACTTTTCATTTCCCTTGTAAATCTAAATCCTAAATATTAAATCGAATATCTTTTAAATTCTCCCCTTAGCCCATTAAGTAAAATTTTAGGCTCTTCCATTATAGATTAAAAAAAACCCATTTTTAAGTCTAACTGTGGCTTTCCTTTTCTGCCAAGCAGGCTTCCATACCAGTGCCTTTAAAATGGAACAGATGGATCTCCCTTCATTGCTACACATGTTATTTGAATCAAGGGAGACCATCCAGTTGTCAGTTTTTCAAAGGAACTGGCCCCTTTGTAATCATTGAGTTGTTGCTCTAATAGTTCAAATCTCCATATTTGAATCAGTATATTTGTCGTCAGTTCAGTCTGGTCTTCTGGTTTCATCTGGCTTGGGTAAGAGGTCATGTCCAGTGTTGTAGTTGTTGTTTGGTTGTAAGTTTTCAGTATGCTGTACTTGTAAATCTTTAGGATCCTCCATCTTAGTGTTGATTTCTTCAGCTTGTGTTGTTTTTTCAGTTGTAAATTCTATAGTTCAAATCGAGGTTTGGCTATCAAAGTTCTCAGTAGATTGTACTTGTTGTTCTTTAAAATCCTCTGTCTTGATATTAATTTCTTCCTCTTCTGTTGCTTTTTGGATTGTAAGTTCATCAGTTGAAATCAGGGCTTCATTTGGTAAATTTAGGCTTGCACCTTTGTCTTTCAGTCTGGAGTTCATTAGCTCAATAGCTTCAAGGATTTTTTCAAGTACAAGTTTGTAGTTGTGGGTAGTATTCCTCCATGAATACTACCCACAATACTATCCATGAATCAAGGCAAGCTAGACGTGGTCAAACAAGAAATGACAAGACTGAACATCGACATGTTAGGAATCAGCAAACTAAAATGGACAGGAATGGGTGAATTTAATTCAGATGACCATCAGGTATACTACTGCGGGCAAGAATCCCTCAGAAGAAATGGAGCAGCCTTCATAGTCAATAAAAGAGTAGGAAAAGCAACACTGAGATACAATCCCCAAAATGACAGAATGATCTCAGTTTGAATCCAAGACAAACCTTTCAATATCACAGTAGTCCAACTCTATGCCCCAACTACCGGTGCTGAAGAGGATGAAATTGTCTGGTTCTATGAAGCCCTACAGCGCCTTATAGAACTAATACCAAAAAATGATGTCCTTATCATCATGGGGGATTGGAATGCTAAAGTAGGAACCCAAAAGATAACCAGAATAACAGGCAGGTTTGGCCTTGGAATACAAAATGAAGCAGGGCACAGGCTGATAGAATTTTGTCAAGAGAATACGATGGTCATAGCAAACACTTTTTCAAAAACCCAAGAGATGGCTCTACACATGGACATCACCAGACGGTCAACACAGAAATCAGATTGACTATGTGCTCTGCAGCCAAAGATGGAGAAGCTCTATATAGTCAGTAAGAACAAGACCAGGAGCTGACTGTGCCTCAGACCAGGAGCTTCTCGTTGCAAAGTTTAGGCTTAAACTGAAGAAAGTAGGGAAAAGCACTAGGCCACCCAGGTATGAATTAAATCATATCCCTGTTGAATATACAGTAGAGGTGACAAATAGATTTAAGGAATTAGATCTGATAGACAGAGTGCCTGAAGAACTATGGACAGAGGTTCGCAACATTGTACAAGAGGTAGCAACCAAAACCATCCAAAAGAAAAAGAAATGCAAGAAAGCAAAATGCTGGAGGTGTGGTGGTGAAGATGCAACGTATTTTCACATATGGTGGACCTGCAAAAAGGTCAAGGCTTTTTGGATAAAAATTTGGTGGAATATGCAGAAGATCTTCAAGCAAAGGATAAAGTTTTGTCCGCAATTCTTTTTGTTGGGTATAATTGCAGATGCTACTGTTATGGACACTAAGTTGATGTTGAATTTAATTACAGCAGCAAGACTTTTAATAGGTCTTTAATAGGTCTCTTTAATAGGAGGAACTGCCGACTATAGAAGAATGGACTTTAAAGGTTTCTGACCTGGCAGAAATGGCAAAGATCTCGGCTTATTTGAAAGATCATTCGCAAGAACGTTATATTATGGAGTGGAAAAAATGGATTGAATATATCCAGAACAAATATGGGACTAAAAAGTTTCATTTAGCATTTGAATAAGTCTTCCTTTCTATTTTCTTTTTTTTCTATATGAAATATTAGTATTGCTTGTAGTTATCTTATATGAGCTAGAGAGTGATAGATTTAAGAATTTATTATTGGTAGCAAATGGATGCTTATGATTGTTTTTTTTTTGTTTTTATACCCTGTACTTAGCTCTGGGAAGTCGGGGGGGGAGGGGGGAAAGGGGGGGAGGGGTAGGGAGGGATAGGTAGGAGAGGGGGAGGGGGGATTGTTAAAGATAAAATGTATTTTAAAACTTTTCAATAAAAAAAAAGAAAGCAAAATGGCTGCCTGAGGAAGCTTTGCAAATAGCTGAGGAAAGGAGGGAAGCGAAAGGCAAGGGAGAAAAAGAAAAATACACCCAATTGAATGCAGAGAATAGCTAGAAGAGATCAGAATGCCTTCTTAAATGAACAGTGCAAAGAAATAGAAGAAAACAATAGAATAGGGAGGACCAGAGATCTCTTGAAGAAAATTGGAGAGATGAAGGGAACGTTTCATGCAAAAATGGGCATGATAAAGGACCAAAATGGCACGGACCTAACAGAGGCAGTAGAGATTAAGAAGAGGTGGCAAAATTACACAGAAGAACGAGCTTAATGTCCCTGATAACCACAATTGAGGTGGTCACTGACCTCGAGCCAGACATCCTAGAATGTGAAGTGAAGTGGGCCTTAGAAAAACTGAGCAACAACAAAGCTAGTGGAGGTGACAGTATTCCAGCTGAGCTATTCAAAATCTTAAAAGACGATGCAGTAAAAGTGCTACACTCAATTTGCCAGCAAATTTGGAAAACTCAACAGTGGCCACAGGATTGGAAAAGATCAGTTTACATCCCAATTCCAAAGAAAGGCAGTGCCAAAGAATGTTCAAACTATCGCACCATTCCACTCATTTCGCATGCTAGTAAAGTTATGCTTAAAATCCTACAAGCTAGACTCCAGCAGTATGTGGATCGAGAACTACCAGAAGTACAGGCAGGATTTCGAAGAGGCAGAGGAACTAGAGATCAAATTGCCCACCTACACTGGATCATGGAGAAAGCTAGGGAGTTCCAGAAAAACATCTACTTCTGCTTCATTGACTATGCTAAAGCATTTGATTGTGTGGATCACAACAAACTGTGGCAAGTTCTTAAAGAGATGGGCGTACCAGACCATCTTATTTGTCTCTTGAGAAACCTATATGCGGGTCAAGAAGCAACAGTGAGAACTGGACACGGAACCACTGATTGGTTCAAAATTGGGAAAGGAGTCCGGCAAGGCTGTATACTGTCACCCTGCCTATTTAACTTATATGCAGAGCACATCATGAGAAAGGCAGGGCTAGATGAATCAAAAGTTGGAATTAAGATTGCCGGGAGAAATATCAACAACCTAAGATATGCAGATGATACCACTCTAATGGCAGAAAGTGAAGAAGAACTAAAGAGCCTCTTGTTGCAGGTGAACAAGGAGTGTGCAAAAGTTAACGTTAAGAAAACCAAGATCATAGCATCTGGCCCTCACAATTCCTGGCAAATAGATGGGGAAGAAATGGCAAATCTAGACAGCACACTAAAAAGCAGAGACATCACCCTGTCAACAAAAGTGCGTATACTCAAGGCTATGGTCTTCCCAGTTGCAATGTATGGCTGTGAAAGTTGGACCATAAGAAAGGCTGAGCATCAAACAATTGAGGTCTTTGGACTATGGTGCTGGAGAAGACTCCTGCGAGTCCCTTGGACTGCAAGGCGATCAAACTGGTCAGTCCTAGAGGAGATCAACCCTGACTACTCTTTAGAAGGCCAGATCCTGAAGTTGAAACTCAAATGCTTTGGCCACCTAATGAGAAGGAAGGACTCACTGGAGAAGAGCCTAATGCTGGGAAAGGTTGAGGGCAAGAAAAGAACGGGACGATAGAGAATGAGGTGGCTGGATGGAGTCACTGAAGCAGTAGATGTGAGCTTAAATGGACTGCAGAAGATGGTAGAGGACAGGAAGGCCTGGAGGAATGTTGTCCATGGGGTTGCGATGGGTCGGACACAACTTCGCAGCTAACAACAACAACAATTCCTCCATTTCTAATATGTTTACAGATAGTTCTTAGTGGAGGCTATTTTTAATAGAAGTCAGTGAATGTCCACCTCCACTATTCCTGGGAGTTGTTTTCACCACCACCTGTTTCAAATTCTTATTTATTTATTTTTTTGATAGTGCCAAGGACAACTAGGCTGTAACCAGGTCTCACAGTGAAAGATAAATTTCCTTGCTGTACCAGGCTTCGCCACAAGATGTCCTCACTAGCATATAAAATCTTTTTCCAAACTCCAATTAAGCTTTTATCCAGTTTAATTTTTTTCCTTTTTTTTTTCAGCTTAGCAAGTAGATAGGGTAATAGGTTCCCGTAGAAATAGGAACCTTTTGGGGACCCCAAATATCCAAAAGGTGCAAGTCCAATTTTTTAGTTATTTAATTTAGTTATATTTTTCTTTTTCTTTTCGAAGCTTTAACTCCCCAAGTAGGCAAACGCCGCTATTCCAAAGGAGGGGAAGAATTTTTCAAAACGCTTCCACAGGGAAGTAGTTGGGGAAATAAGAAATGTAGGGTCTCACCCAATTCCTCCGTATTGCTTTCATCGTGCTTGATAGTGCTTTTGGCTTTCGGCTGGTACGGCTTAATGATCGGCCATGTTGATGGCTTTCTTCATCAGTCCAAGGTCAGTTATTTTTGTTTTGAATTCTAAATGTTCCTTGTACCCATTGTGTATTATTGACCTAGCCAGGCATTACGTTTTAAACTATGGTGTTCATTTGTCAATATGATATAATGGGTGAATCAAAAGAGCCTTCTGTGTGATGGCTCCTTCCCAGGGCTTTTTTTGTCATAGAACGCTCAGAATGGAGTTCCGGCACCTTTTTGGATAATAATAATAATAATAATAATAATAATAATAATAATAATAATAATAATAATAATAATAATAATAATAATAATAATAATAATTACTATTATTATTATTATTATTATTATTATTATTATTATTATTATTATTATTATTATTATTATTATCATTATTATTATTATTTTATTTATATACCGCCCTTCTCCCGGAGGACTCAGGGCGGTGAACAGGGCAACCATATAAAAATACAAAAAATACAAAAGTTAAAAAAGAATTAAACATATGCCCAAGCTAAAAAACAGTAAATACATATATTAAAAATGACAATAAAAACCCAACCCATCCCCCATCAGGCCAAGCGTCTTCAGATCGCGCCGGAAGGAGCGAAGGTCAGGCGTCATCCGGAGCTCCACCGGCAACCGATTCCATAAATCCGGGGCACCCACAAAGAAGGACCTCCCCCTGGGGGCCACCAAACGACATTCTCTGATCGGTGGCACCCTGAGGAGGCCCTCTCTGTGGGAACGCACAGGGAAGGAGGAAGTTGATGCCGGCAGCAGGTGCTCCCTAAGATACTATGGACCCATGCCATGTAGGGCCTTGAACACCATTACCAGTACCTTGAATCTCACCCGGAAGACAACTGGCAGCCAATGCAGCTCACGGAGCAGAGGTGTAACATGGGAGTATCGGGAGACTCCCAACACAGTTCTCGCGGCTGCATTCTGTACCAGTTGGAGCCTCCGAGTGGTCCTCAAGGGCAGCCCCATGTAGAGAGCATTGCAGTAGTCCAGACGAGAGGTCACGAGCGCATGAGTGACCGTACACAAGGCATCCCGGTCTAGATAGGGCCGCAACTGGCGGACCAGGCGAACCTGGGCGAAGGCATACTGATGATACCCAACTCCGAAACCACGAATGATCTCACCCAGCAGTTTCATGTAGATGTTGAACAGGAGAGGCGAGAGGACCGACCCCTGAGGAACTCCACAAACGAGAGACCTCGAGGTCGACCTCTGCCCCCCTGCCAACACCGACTGCGAACGTCCCAGGAGATAGGAGGAGAACCACTGCAAGACTGTGCCTCTCACTCCCAATCCCCTGAGACGCCGCAGCAGGATACCATGGTCGATGGTATCGAACGCCGCTGAGAGGTCTAATAGGACTAGGACAGAGGAATGTCCCCTGTCCCGAGCCCTCCAGAGATCATTCACCAGAGCGACCAATGCCGTATCCGTGCTGTACCCGGGCCAGAAACCCGATTGGTACAGGTCTAGATAATCCGCTTCATCCAGGACCAGAGGAAGCTGATGCGCCACCACACTCTCAACAACCTTAGCAAGAAAGCGAAGGTTGGAGACCGGACGAAAGTTATTTAACACAGCTGGGTCCAAGGCAGGCTTCTTGAGGAGAGGTCTCACCACCGCCTCCTTCAAGACGGCGGGGAAACTACCCTCACTCAAAGAAGCAGATATAACTGCCTGGAACCAGCCTCGTGTCCCCTCCCGAGCCGCATAAACCAGCCAGGAAGGGCACGGGTCCAATAAACATGTGGTGGAGCTCAGCCTCCCCATAATCCTGTCCACTTCCTCCGGAGTCACAGAATCAAACTCCTCCCAGGTGATATCGACAAGACCGCCCGCGTCCTTATCGTCAGACTCTGCCCAGTCAGAGTCCAGACCGGTTTGAATCCGAGCGATTTTGTCCGACAGATGCTGACTAAACTCCTCGGCATGACCCTGCAAGGGTTCCTCCCTCACCTGGTTAAGGATGGAGCGGGTCACCCTAAACAGGGCGGCCGGGCGGTTATCTGCGGACGTGATAAGGGTAGCGAAGTGATTAGACCTTGCCGCCCTTATCGCTACGAGATAAGACCTAATATAGGTTCTTAGTCGCAATCGGTCGGTTTCGGATCGGCTGGATCTCCAACAGCTCTCTAGGCCCCGTCTCCGACGCTTCATCTCCCGAAGCTCCACGGAAAACTATGGAGCTCGCTGGGATCTGGACTGGGTCAGGGGCCGCAAGGGTACAACTCGGTCAAGAGCCTCTGTGGCTGCCCTCTCCCAGGCTTCCACTATGGCATCCGCTGAGTTGTGAGCGAAGGAGGCAGGTGGGGACCCCAGCGCTGCCTGGAACCTATCTGGGTCCATTAAGCGCTTGGGGCGGTACCATCTAGTTGGCTCCACACACCCACGGCGGGGAGTGGCAAAACGGAAGACCAGCCGCAGGAGATGATGATTGGTCCATGACAGGGGCATAACAATTGGGGAGCCCCCACCAAGATCATCTAACCACCGTCCAGATAAGAAAATCAAGTCAAGGGTGTGGCCTCCCACATGAGTCGGTCCATAAATTACTTGCGTCAGGTCCATGGCCGTCATGGAAGCCATGAACTCCCGAGCTAACTCAGATGATCCTCCTAGGGATGGTAGATTGAAGTCACCCAAAACTATAAGTTTGGGGAACTCAATCACCAACCCAGAGAGGATGTCGAGAAGCTCAGGCAGGGCTGCTGCTGCGTGACTAGGCGAAAGGTACACCAGCAGCAAGCCCAACTGCGCACCAAGGCCACATCTCAAGAAGAGAGACTCACACCCGACTACCTGGGGAACGGTGGCCTCCCGCGGACACAAGGTCTCCCTTATGACAACCGCCACTCCCCCGCCCCTACCCTGAGCCCGAGGCCGGTGTAGCACCTGGAAACCTGGTGGGCAGAGATCAACCAGAGGAATACCGCCCTCTGGGCCCAACCAAGTCTCCGTGATGCAAGCCAGGTCTGCCTGCTCACCCTCGACCAGGTCCCAGACAAGAGGAGCCTTATTAACAACGGACCTGGCGTTCAGGTACACCAACCGGAGCTCAGGTGGCTGCACATCCTCGCTCCCGGGACCTCGGGGCAGAAGCAGAGGGTCGGAGCGTCTCACCGCTTGTAAACAGCGGAGAGACCCTCCCAGATGTCGATACGGCCCTCTGTTCATACACCTGCTGCCATTCCCTAACGTGGGAATAGGTAATCCCACGACCCGCTCCGGAGCTCCGGAGGCAACCGACCCCCGCTTCCCCCCCACGCGATCAATCCCGGACCTGGCCTGAACAATGGTTGATGGACTACCCCCCATAGCCAAACAACCACAAGAAATTCCCACCCCCCCTCCCTAGCCCCACAAAAAAATTAACTAAAAAACTAACCAGGGGCCTCTTATTAAATTTATGTCGGAGGCCCCTGCCCGTGCCCAGCCATCTCTCAGGGTCCCAACAGTCGGGCCCTTCATCGAGATTATAAGTGGCTAGAGAGGCGGGTCGCACCCAGGAAGGGGGGGCACCCCTGAGGGCGAACAAGTCCGTGCTAGTATAACAAAGACGAGGCATAAGGAGCAAATCCAGGGGAAGGCAGTCCCATATTAATTGATTAGGAGGATCTAAGACAGAGGGTATGTGGGTGTCCAGACCATCAACCCAGCTTCACTGCCACTCAAGATGGGTGAATCCCCAGAACAGGCCAACCACCATCCTCTCACGACGGTCGCGGTTCTGTTCTCGGGGATGGTCTGGAACACACACTCTGGGTAAGGCATACCCCATAGAGCTCTCACCTCTAGGGGCAGCAGATGTGAGTTTAAGCCACCCTCTCACCGTGGCTTATACCCAGGTCCCTCTGAGTCCTTTGGGGATGATATGCAGGAGAGTAGGCAAATGTTCGTGTAGGCAAAAGTATGATAGGCCATAGTAGTCCCGTCTGCTAATGGCTAGCCACTCAAGACGCCACCACAGTTCCTCCGCCGCTCCACCACTCCAGGCGTTATTCCCAGTCGCAACTCCATGGGCCCCCAATTGTCCAC
Organism: Vipera berus; assembly: GCF_964194415.1. NCBI lineage: Eukaryota > Metazoa > Chordata > Lepidosauria > Squamata > Viperidae > Vipera > Vipera berus. The sequence continues at coordinate 107,832,410 of NC_138205.1, forward strand.
TGGTAGGGGCCTTCCAGAGCACGGCCTTCTAAAGTGTGGCTCCTCCGGGCCTGCTAAATTCTTCCAGGCCCCGTCGGGCTCCATCGGCACTAATAGGTTGTTCATAGGTGCCACATAGAGTGCAGATCTTCCGGGCTCCTCCAGGCTGACCAGACACAGATGGGCTACACTGGGCTTCACTGGACTTAACCAGCTAACCCGAGCCCCTTCGAGGGCCGCTGAGGACGCCAGGCTATCCGGAATAAACGAAGCAACCGAGGGACCGGCGCGAGTTGACACATTGACTGTGTCAAGAATCAAGTATAGGTCAACAGAAGCTTTATCAATTGCAATTTGATTACCTAATATGATATTAATCAGATTCAACATCATCATACAAACTGTCTGTGAAAATTAGATTTGGGTTCTGTAAAAATTTGACACTCTTTCAAAAGGCTCTGAAGACATGGGTTTGCCAGTGAGTCTGTAGGCATCAGGATACTTGGTTTGATTGTACTTGATTTGATTGTTGCCACCAGGGATATGAAGATTTATTGGGTTTTGTATTTGGGATTTTTATTTCTGTAAGCTGCCTGGAGTCACCATGACTGTGTTGGGCAGCCGTACAAGGTTCGTTAAATAAATAAAAATTAATTGCTGAACTATCCACCCTTTCTAACTTTTTTAGAGCTGAAATTGAAGTTCAGCACACCTGGTAGACCTATGGACATAGTTTTTTGAAACAGTTTTGAAAATCATGATAAATAATAACGCTTTTTAGAGCTTCAGAGGAGCACTTCAGCTTGATAAAATCTTGGTCAAAATGCCCTTGGAAGCACTGCTTCAACTTCATCTAATAAGATACAGTCTCACAGTTTTGATCAACATGCTAAAAGGGGTTTCTATGCATGCATGGCAAAGCAGCCAAATGAATAGGTCCACTTCAGTGCTTATATTTAATGCATCAGAAGAGCAGTGTGATTTTCTGAGTCCAAGTAAATTAGATTGCTGTCATGGTTTGAACTGAGTCAGTGCCTTTGGGTGGATCTGCTTCATATAGCCTTGTAAAATAACCCTCATATGTAAAGATTGAAGTTGGTATTGAAGCATCCAGGATTTAAAGGTATGTACTGTAGTGGGGACGCAGTGGCTCAGTGGGTTAGGACAACTGAGCTAGTCGATCAGAAGGTCGGCAGTTTGGTGGGTCAAATCCCGAGTGCCGCGTAAGAGAGTGCCTGTTACTCGTCCCAGCTTCTGCCAACCTAGCAGTTCGAAAGCACATAAAAATGCAAGTAGAAAAATAGGGACCACTACGGTGGGAAGGTAACAGCGTTCTGTGCGCCTTTGGCGTCTAGTCATGCCGGCCACATGACCATGGAGATGTCCTCGGACAAGCACTGGCTCTTCGGCTTTGAAATGGAGATGAGCACCGGCCCCTAGAGTTGGAAACTACTAGCACGCACCTTTACCTTTACCTTCCTTTACTGCAGTGGAAGACAACTAGTGATTACTACAACTAAAATATTGCAACCAGTTACAGTAAATGAAATGCCATGGAGCACTAAATTTATGAAATGTGTGCTTGTGTACATATACATACATGCATGTATATATGCACATCTACACACTGATGGTTTTAAGAACTGGATACTGTTTTAGAAGAAAGTGAAGAGGGAGGTAGAGCCAAACAATCAGATACAGTTGGCAAAATCAGTAGGACATGTCTTAAAGTGCATTTCTTTGCCTTGCCTGTGTGCAATGCTATTAAAAAAATTTCAGCAAAATGCATAGTAGCCCTAAATAAGGGAGTCATTAATGGTTAGGAAATGGTGCAAAGTCATCAGAAAAAACACAGCCATTGATTAAATAATGAAAGGAAGTTGCACTGCTGTAACAAATTTTGTGGATGTGCAAAAATAATCATGTTATCTAAAAACTGATGAGTGTAGGTTTTATTACTGCATGCCTTGTTTTATATATAGAAACAAGTGATTTAACAAAATGTCAGGAGGAAAAAGAATAAAACAAAGAAAGTAAGGTATTTTCGGTAACGGGTGAGAGAGGAGGCTGCTTTTTGTTCAGCTTTTGCATTACAGAATATTATGCTGCATTTATCATGTGGCTGTGATATATTGGGATTTCTGAAAACTAAACAGTGTCCATCATTTGGCACTAGTGATTCTTCTTTAACATAAAATCGGTCCTAGTGTCCATCATCAAACATGAAAAAAAGAGCTAAACTTGTTTGCCTCATAGCATAGCGGGCTGAGAAAAGTAAATCCTCATGTTAAGAAGTCAGAACCATCCATAAAGTTTGCTTTGAGGGGCATGCTAGTCATGACACTCTTAGTTAGTTTACCAGTTTTATGAATTGAGAAATGCTTGACAAAAGAAAAAACTATATTCACAAGGAGGAACTGGTGTACCAGAATAATTTCTAACCTAGATTTAAGCAGATTTGGTAATATCAGTTGAGACCAGCTTTTGTTGGAAATACTGTGAACGTGAGATTATTTAGTCTGTAATCTTTTTTTTTCTCTCCCTCCCAACACATTGGGTGAGTGAAGCTAGATTGTCCACCTTGCTCTTATGAGAAATTCATTCCTGTCAGCAGTGCTTTTTTGTAAAAGAAAAAGGTGCTGGAACTCACACATGTCATACAACCCGCCTTGCCTACCCTACAAGGTTCCATCCAAAAAAGGTGCCGGAACTCCGTTCTGAGCATTCTATGAGGAAAAAAGCCCTGCCTGTCAGAAGGACTTGCCGATCAGTACATCCTCAGCGTATTGTGTAATGTCTAAGGCCTTCTTTTCTTTGGGAAACAAAGCACGTGGTGTCAGAGTAATAAAGCTAAGCTTTTGAAGCGTATAGCAAAGCTGAAGAAAATCATAGTTGGCTATAACTGAACAGTTCATTCTGTTCAGTGGGGTTATCCCATGATTAGCCTTTAATAAAGTTGGATTTGGGAGTATTTATATCTAAATAGGAAAATAAAATTAATTTCTTCATAGTATTGAAGGAGAATATATCCTTTCTGCTGAAGTAAAAAAGCACTTGAATTTAAGTTTCTGTCATCTGTGACAAAAAAGTATAATAAAATGGGAGGATCTTTTTAAAGACAAAGAAACAGAATAAAAAATGGCCAATTGAGAGAAAAAAGTTAATGGAATAATATAATGTCCTATGGAAAAACCCAGATATTAGAATAGAATTTTAAAAACACTTGAATGAAGAACTCTTGTTTTAACTATAATACTACTTTAATTCTTTAAAACCTTAAAATAGTATGATTTTTTTCTCAGTGGAAAGGGTTTTTTTTAAAGAAAAATAATAATTTGTTTTCTGCTAATGCTAGAGGCAGATTTGAATTAGCCAGAATGTAAATATTAACATTATGATAACCTTTACCTGTATGATTCAGTATTGGACTTAGACTAGGGAGATCCTCTCCATGGAAGCTTACTGAGTTAGTTTCAGCTACAGAGTTGTTGTAGAAAAAATTACAGAAGGAAATGCTGAGTATATGTTTGGAGCATCTAGAAAAAGCGCAGGATATCTAAGGAATAAATAAAATTACAATGAATAATTCACTTATCTAAATTATAAATGGAATTAGGATTTTGTTTTCAAGTTTTTCAGTGCTTTTCAGGTGATTTGAATTTTCCCATACACATTTTAAATTGTTTTATAGTCAGCTGGTGTTCAATGCATGTTTTCCTCTTCGTATTTAAAATCTGGTAATGTACGAATAAAATGTCAGATTGTTTTCATGATTTTAGGAAAAATCTGTTCTAATTTTTAGCATTGTTTTTAATGTTTTATTAATGTAAATGGTGGAGATAAAATTTTGGTGCTACACCAAGGAAATAAATGTATAAATATTCATTCTCAATGTGATGGAGTGAGCTAACAACCCATACTTACACTTTTAACCACCATACTTTATTGTTTTACTGGATAGCTGCATACTGCCCAGAATCACTTTCAATGTGAAGGGTAGCTATATAAACAAACATTCAGAATAGAGTGCCTATATTCTCTCAAGCTATCCTAGTGCATTTCATATTTTAAAAAGCATTGGGTGACAAAGTTGGGAGAAATCCATTCCTCTTTTCAGTGCAAGATGAAAGCATCTTTAGAGGTGGCTGTTTCATTTTTGTATAGATATTTAAGCATCTCAGAAAAATGTATATTTTATTTTGTTAGATAACATGTGAATTAATTTTTTGGGGGGTAGGGGGGAGAAACTTCCTCAAGATATTTTAGACCTTGTTGCAGAAAATCCAAATAAAGCCCTTAAAACCCTGACAAAAATAAATAATAACCCTAATTTTCTGCCCTTTTTATAAATGTCCCATTATGCATAAAAGGCTAGCTTTTTTCTACCAAAGTATCACAGAGTTCAGGTCACCAAATAGATAATTATCTCTTTTCTGATATGAATGTATTTCACTAACTTAAAGTTCAGCAATTCATTTTAAATACTGTATATAACCAGTGAGAAAAGCCAAACTATATATGTATGTCTGATTTAGTATGAACTTTTCAACCTGTGCAAAATTAGAATCCTATCCTCTTCCCAGGTGAAATTTTTGAAGTATGAATTTTACTTAGGTTGTGCAATTGCAGTAGGCTGATTTTTTCCTTTATCCCAGAAGTAACATAGCACTTGCTGAATTGTAAGTAGTGGTTACTGTGTGGGTGGCTTTTGAGACAAGTTCTGTGGTTCTTTTCTGCAGGTAATAAAATGGAAAATCCAATATACAATTGCAGAATAAGCCTTTGAATGAAATATGGTTTTCGTAGCAGCTTTGGTCAGAGGGTTACCACTAATCACAGTACTGGCTTGCTTCTTCAACTCTTGTTTGAACTAGCTAGCATAGATTTAGACAACCCCGCCTTTTGCTTATTAGATTCTCTTAGTCATAGTGCTTAATCCCACTGTCTGATCCTTGTTAAAACAGAAATACTGTTCCAGCCTCTAATAAAGGGTGAATTAGGGGTGTTCATGGGACTGACTGAGGACTGAATTGCTTCCTACAAGTTACTTCTTAAGAAAAGATTTGAATATCTGGCAGAAGAGCATTACAGGTAGTGCTTGATTTACAACCCCAATTGAGCCCAAAATTTCTGTTGCTAAGCAAGACATTTGCTAAATGAGTTTTGCCCCATTTTATGACCTTTCTTGCACAGTTGTTAAATGAATCACTGTAGTTGTTAAGTTAGTAACACAGTTGTTAAGTGAATCTGGCTTTCCCATTGACTTTGCTTATCAGAAGGTCACAAAGGGTGATCACATGACCTTGAGAAACTGCAGCTGTCATAAATATGAACCAGTTGCCAAGCATCCACATTTTGGTCGCATGACCATGGGGATGCTGCAAGGGTCATAAGTGTGAAAATAGCAGTAGCAATGGCACTTAGACTTATATACCACCCCACAGTGCTTTACATCACTCTCTGAGTGGGTTACAACTCTGAGTCCTCATTTTACCAACTTCAGAAGAATGGAAGGTTGAGTCAATCTTGAGCCGGTCAGGATCAAGCTCCAGATCGTGGACAGACTTAGCCTGCAATATTGCATTCTAACCACTGGTCATGAGTCACTTTTCCAGTTCCATTGTAACTTCGAACAATCATTAACGAATGGTTTTAAGGACTACCTGTACTGGGATAATGGCAACTATTCCTAGGGCAACATTTTATTCTTCCTTTCTGCATGAGTTAGGTTTTCTCTAATTACACTGAGCCTTTTTTATTCATAATAGAGTATACAGAGCATGGGAAATATAAATGAAAGATAGAATCATAGTGGAAAATTCTGATCGGAAATGGCTGTTATGATTAAATCATGCCGATATAGCATCATTTCTAAGCCTCTCCAGTTTGCTTCCAAACTCAAAATAAAAATGATTTACATTAACTTCTAAAATCATTAATTAGAAGCTTGTCTACCTATGCAGATGCCAAATGTCAGTGAACCAATGAACAGAAATTAATGGATCAACAAAGATTTATCCTTAGAACAAACGTTTTAAGGATATCACATTGCAAGTACCATTGCAACAATTAGCTGAGAATATTAATATAGATACTCCTTGCACTACAATGGCAGTTGGGACCAGGCTTTCCACTGCTAAACAATGCAGTGATAAAGTGACACAACATGTGACCACATTGCTTAATGATGGCAATTCTCATTGTTGTCATTAATCAAGAATTGTGGGTTGTTAGGTTAGGACCTGATGCGTCCATGACTTGCTGCTGGCTTCCAGTAAACAAAGTGAATGGGGAAGCCAGCAGGAAGTCAAAAGTCCCACATTTGCAAGCAGTGCTAGCAAAGCAAGTGCTGTGGAGCTTTGGTGATGGATGCAGCAGGATCTTTGGGGAAAAGCAGTGGGAGTCACTTATGGGAAAAAGGTGGAACCTCCCTGCTGTTTTCTCTGTGACTTTGTGGGAAAATAGCAGGGAAGATTGCAAATGGAGATCACAGTGGACACTACAACCAGCATAAATATGGGTTAGTTGCAAGTATCTGAATCACAATCACATAACCATGGGAGTGCTATGATGGCTGGAACTTTAAGGACTAGTCATAAGTATCTCTTGTTCGGCACCGTTGTAAGTTTCAATGGTTACTGAGCAAGTAATCATTATTTGTAGTATTGTCAGCTTTCCTAAATAGATCAGACCAGAAACACAATCAGATAGGCATGCAGTACTTTATTGTAAAGCTACATTAACAGAATCTTACAAGAAAGTATAAATTTCCCCCCAAGTCCTTTACAGTCTGAGAAACTAGGCTAGACTCACTTTTGAGCCTCTTTTTTCTCCCTATTATGCAGCTATTCCCTCTTAATCTGGTCAGCCTGAAGACAGAAGGGAAAGTAGGGGGACATGACTGAAAACTTTAAATATATTAAGGGTGTGAATAAGGTTCTAAAAGGCAGTATTTTCAATATTAAGCAAAAATTAAGAACATAGGGGCATAATCTCAAACTGACAGGAAGTAACTTCAAAAGTAATGTTAGAAAGTATTACTTCACAAAAAGAGTAGTGGAAGCTTGGAAGCAACTTCCAGTGGAGGTAGTGGGTCAATCATTAGTAACTGAGTTTAAATATGCTTGGGATAAACACATCCCCCCAAAATGAAAAAAATAAAAGAAACAAATCAAAGGACAGACTCAGTGAACCCCTAGGTCTTTTTTTGCCGTCCTGGCCTTTGCATCCTATGCTTGTGTGCACACTGTACCTTCTGTCCCCTGCCTCCCTGTGCTGGTGCTGCACTGCCAACACCATCACCCCCTACCATCAACTCAAGGATAGTACCCTGTACTCCTTAGCTGGGACTCCTGCCATTTCCTGGTTAACAACCCTTGTATCTTAGGTTGTAATGACAGTATTGTATTGCCATCACTAAGTAATACAGTCTCATGACATTATGCTTTATAACCACACTGCTTTAGTGACTGCAATCTTGGTCCCAATAGCTGTCGTAACTTGAGGACTACCTGTACTATTAATGTCAGAAGTCAGTAAAATGTGATGATGCTCAAAAAATTGATCATTTGGTGACCTTGGGCTTCATTTCTAGTTGTTGCCAATATTTGTATTGGTATGTGAGAAAGACACTGAGAAATGGGAAGAAGAAATGCTGCCCAGGGAATGACAGAAACATAGATTTTTACACCTCTCTTCTAGGTCACATATTGATCTACTCAGTATATAGGATTTTGCATTCTCATACTGCCCTTGGTGCTATGGCTGTGTTTTTGTTTTTATTTACTTATTTAGAAAATTTATACGCTGCCTACTTTCACATGGCAACTCAAGGCTTACAGGACATAAAAGCACAATATAAAAGGAATAAAAATAATAAAGTAATAACCCCCTACTCCACTGTTGCAATTATTGCTTCCTCCTGCTCCTCTTATTCTTTTCTCCTTCCTAGATAGTATTAAAATATTCTTCTTGTAATCAGGTGGCAACTGTTTTTCAACAATATTAAATTCCTGTTTTAATTTTTTCAGGAAACTTGGATTTGACTGGTCAAAAGCAAGTCTTCAAAGCTGAAAATAATCCGTGGGTAACTCCTATTGCAGATCAGTTCCAACTGGGTGTTTCTCATGTGTTTGAATATATTCGTTCAGAAACATATAAATAGTGAGTATTGCATTTTTGCATATGTTTTGTTCCATGGTTCCTTGCTCTGATATTTATTAGGACATTTTCTATTATTCATCTCTTCATAAACCAAAGGGTCAACATTTCCCTGAAATTAAATTATTTTTGCCATTCTAATGTCTTCAAGATATAGTGTTACATTTCTCATCATTTCAAGCCACCATAATTTTTTTTAAGTTTTTGTTTCCCCTAATTTGTGATTGTGGCAATACAGGAGTTTCCCCCCCCCATATACATGTAGTATTTATTCCTTCCAGCCTGCATCTTATCTAAACAATTGCAGCTTATTTCAGCTAAACCCTTCATGTGATTCAACAAAACTTTAAAAGTTTTATAAATAGATTCTGAATGAAGAAAAAAAATAGAATTGTTGCATGTTATATCAGTAAAGATATGCCTTAAGTAAACATTAAATAAATGGAATAACATTATCTATATACTGCTGAATTAATTATTGTTTGTAACCTTCACTTGGGTAAAATTAGAAGATACGGGGCAACAATATTTGAACCAAGGTAAATCAAATAGAATAACTTACAGAATGCTAAGATCCATGATTCCCATAGGAATCAAATTTCAGCAAGTCATGGGTGTTTCAGCACCATCATGCTTTGCAACTACACTTCCCAGAAATTCATAGGTTGTGTTGCTTAAGGGAAGAGCCTTGGTGGAGCAGTGGGCTAATGCCTCCTTAAGCAACACCAGCTGCCTGCAATTAGTGCAGGTTCGCATCCCACCAGGCTCAAGGTTGACTCAGCCTTCCATCCTTCCGAGGTAGGTAAAATGAGGACCCAGATTGTTGGGGGCAGTTAAGCTGACTTTGTAATAATGCCGCTTGGGGTATGTGTGAAAGCCCTAATAAACAGGCATATACATAGAATGAAGGCTACTGCTAAGCTTGTAAGCTGCCCTGAGTCTTTGGAGAAGGGCGGGATATAAATGGAATTTAAAAAAAAAGATGCTCATCCTCTTCCCACTTCTGCTGTCCCTTGCAGCCAAAAGGCTGGCAACAAATTTTGACAGATGAGCAACCATTGTCTTTGGAATTGAGGCTGAAATTTTAAATTTCTTAATAAAGCTGGGCATTGAGGGAAATAAGAGGAATCAACTCAAATGCCTGCCCATGAAATAGGACTGACTGGGGGTTGACAGGTAAGCCCTCTTCCTCTCTGGATAGAAGGGGCCTTGAGGTCATGCTGGGATGGGAATTGGGTACAGTTTTGCTAGGAATCCATAATTCCCTTTGTTCCTTCCACTCCAGGAAAGTAGCAGGCAGTTCCTGTGCCCTTAGCAAAGTGACAGCCCAGAAGGAAAGGAATGATGCTCCCTGCCAGCTTTCCACAAGCATCATCAATGAGAAAGCCAGTAGGAAGTTGAAAGTTGCTTCTGTTCCTGCTGCTTTTTTGTCTTCATTTACAACATTCCATCAGTTTCCCAGCCATTCTCACAATCACTTACTTATCTGCCTGCTTGGAAGGGGAGAGGAGGAGAGGGGAGGAAGGAAGGAAAATTTCTGCTCCCCACCAGAATCCCGTAAGGAACACAATAGGAAGCTGGGAGAAAGTTAAAAGTCGCTACTGCTCTCACTGCCTTTTTGCCCTCGTTCCTATTTACGTAAAGAAATATCTCTGAAATCATAACCAGAAGGGCACAGGTTGTCTAGTATCTTTTAAAGTTAAGGTCATGTTTTTGTATTCTGTTCCTATTGTCTATGAAAGTGCGTTTGAAAACAAATGATCACATGACATAAATTGTTTAGATAAAATTTAAAATATGTTCCTTTATATGGCAAACTGAGTTCACATTTGTGATGGTGCTCATGAAATTTCTTGATCAATCATGTGAAACATTACATGTTAACTTTTTCCATTGGATGGATGGCTTTGACTGATTGATATCAAGTCATTTTTTTAGTCTTAGTGACTACATAGATATATTTTCTCCATGATTTGCTTAACTTTCACTTAGAATTTATTGAGAAGCATTCTTTGTTCATTGGTGTAAAGGTAAAGGTAAAGTGATCTCCATTTCAAAGCCGAAGAGCCAGCTCTTGTCCGAGGACGTCTCCGTGGTCATGTGGCCGGCATGACTAGACGCCAAAGGCGCACGGAACGCTGTTACCTTCCCACCGTAGTGGTCCCTATTTTTCTACTTGCATTTTTACGTGCTTTCGAACTGCTAGGTGGGCAGAAGCTGGGACGAGTAACAGGCGCTCACTCTGTTACGCGGCACTCGGGATTCGACCCGCCAAACTGCTGACCTTCTGATCGACAAGCTCAGCGTCCTAACCCACTGAGCCACCGCGTCCCTTAGTCACAGAGAGTCAGAGAGAGTCATTGGTGTAGGGTAACATAAAAATGACTTGGGATTATCAGAAGGAAAAAGGAAGAAAATTCTGGGAGTAGTGAGCGGTGCAAGAGTTGGAGTATCTTTGGCTTGTGGGTGAGATACATCAGTGTGATCAACGGCATGGCGGGAGGAGATTATTTCCTGAATATTCTGAAAGGAAAATTCAAGTGGAATATATAAGGAACATTCCGAGTCTACAGTCCTGTTTTCTTTTCAAAGGGTTTACAGACACAATCCAGAACAGACCTAACCCAGCTGTGGAATATTACATTTGAAGAAACAGGACTAGCCCTCCAGTTAATGATGTTAGTGGAATAAATATGCCTTCACATTGGTATAAACAAATTTTATCAGTAAAGCTTAATTATGTCCTTAGATCACTGTTTAGATGTGAATCTATGGCTATCAAAGTTACCTTTTTCTGAGGGAGTAGAATATTTGGGTAGTATCACCCTGGATCAAAAAACATTTCCTACTTCCCATCATCAATTCTGTCTTCCCCAGTATCCACCTTTTTAGCCAAGTAGGTTTATGTCAGATCTATTCCTACCAGTTACTGAGTATCTCACTGATTATTGATAATTTATACAGATAAAACAGATTCACAAGTTGTCCTAGAATGTTGTTTATTTGACACATATTACAAAAACAGAAAGTATTTGAGAGTAGCATATCAGCTCTGTGTTTGGAAGTGCCATAGCTAAAAAAAGGAATTAAAGTGCATAAATTATTGAAATAAGCTATCACCTTCTGGTTCATGATGCATTTTCAATGAGGCCTTCAGTAGTGAATGAATTTCCCTCCCATGGATTAGAGTATATGTCAATTGCAACCGCCATATGTTAGGAATTATGATGAAACCATAAAAAAAATGTCTGGCTGTGTTAAATGAGACGTAAATCCAGTAATATTGCAGTGAGCCATTGTCTTAACATACAAGAAGTTGTAATTAGCCAGAGAACATAATGGATCTTTAATGGATGAGAATTTTTGATGCAATGTACTTTTTAAAGATGTCCTTTTAAGTCATGTCAGGTTCTCTTCCAGGTAGTTTCAGGGACAGAAATTTTGGGATAGAAGTAACTCTAAGCTCTTTGTATCTGCAGCAGAGGTGTTTTTTTTTAAATTCCATTTATATCCCGCCCTTCTCCGAAGACTCAGGGCGGCTTACAAGCTTAGCAGTAGCCTTCATTCTATGTATATGCCTGCTTATTAGGGCTTTCACACACCCCCAAGCGGCATTATTACAAAGTCAGCTTAATTGCCCCCAACAATCTGGGTCCTCATTTTACCTACCTCAGAAGGATGGAAGGCTGAGTCAACCTTGAGCCTGGTATCAAATAATACTTAGGGAACTTGGATTGAATTAAAAAGGAAATAGTTGTGGAAGATTATACATGAAAACAAGAAAAGGGTATTTTTGATAGTTGTCCATGTAATAAAATAAACATCTAATAAATAATAATTCTGGACTATGGTTTGAAATTCCAAAGCTAATATGAGAATATATTCCATTAAAATATGATACTTTTTGTAGCACACCACATTGTGTTAAAGCAGTTTTTTTCCTTTGAAACAACATACTATAATGTATTTCTTTTATGCTTTTTTTGACTTGGTTTTGTGTTTAGTTCTTAGAGGCAAGAGACATTATTTAAATGTTCCATATAATCCAATATTGTTTTTGCTTGCTTATTGCTTTATTGCATTTTCAAAAGATACATCTGGTTAGCAAGCTGATAAACTGAAAAGACACAGAAAAGGAAGTATAAGGGAAAAGATACAGAGAAAAGAGATGCATTCGTCAAATCCATAACAAAATGGATGATTGGCTTATAATATCATGATGCCTTCCCCAAAATGCACTCAAAAGATGTGGTTGGGAAAGCTGAGAGTTATATTCTGATCTAGGGGGCTCCACATTAGGAAAAAATATCTCCTAGGATGACTATGTCTAATTTAAGCTTATTCCTCCCTTGGGAGAAAGACCAGAACTTTCTACTTCTTATAAGCCATAATGCTAAAGCCTTTCCTTTGAAGGTAATAATTATACAGTTTTTATTGGTGCTCCTAGTCACCTTTCAAAGTAACCTTTTATATTTGAAGTATAATTCTCAAGGGATTATAATCAAGGGATCATGTATGTCAAAGATAGTGACAAAGACATGACAAATAGTAGACTTTATTGGTTATAATGTACTCAGCAAGTGCATATAGATGTAAATGTTTAAAACAAAACAAAATTAAATTCCTTTGAATAATTGCAGTCCTGAAACACTATTCAAAATTGGTATAATAGAATTAGTAATTTGGTGGTAAGGTTTTAATGTGATAAGGATATTAGGGATTGGCCTTAGTGGCTAAACGTCATGAAGCAAGAGGACATTTTCCAAATATGATATGCATATTAATTATATTGTCCTGATTATTTCACTATGTGCAACCAAGAGCTCTTTTTTCTGAACAACATATTATTTCAGTGATCTCATTTATGGTCCTGATTTTGAAGTCGCTGTCTGATTATCTCATCTCAGCTAGAGCTTTTATTACAGTGGTTGCAGTGTTTTTCACTCTTTGCTTTATTCTGCATAACTGTTATACTAAACATACAGGGTTTTTTCACACTTGCTTTGAGAGTTGCTGTTTCCTTCAGTGACCTTGTCATTTCACTTCATGCAGTTCTTAAGAAGTGTTTTACTTCATTACCATTGTGGAATTAACTTCTAGAATTAACCTTGTGAACCAGAGTAATTCAGCACCATGTTTGAAAAATGGTCAGTCCTCAGAATGATCAACATCAGAAGGCTCTTTGTATCTATAGTCCAACACTGCAATAGTTGAATTATCTTCTCAGCTTCTTCATGTGATGCCAAATGATATTAATATGACAAATAAATTTTAATATTTAATAAGTGAAAAGGAACCTTCCACATAGGAAATAGGACAAAACTAAAAAATCTTTAGTTTTGGCAACCAAATTACTTAGGATCAGAATTTCAGAAAATAAGTAGTTTTAAAAATGGTTACCTTTGATTCATCTCTTGTATATAGTCTTCTTTTGTCTTCATCCAAATAAGAAAATTCTAAAATGTTGGGATAGAAATATACTGTACAAGGGCTTGTTCTTTCACTTGGATGCTTCTAGGGGCTATATATCACTGCCAAATGTTGTTTCAGAAATAGAGTCTGTTTTATAAAAAGTCAGTGCTGAACTCCAGAAAGAATTATTTAGTGACGTCTAAAAAACTTGAGTGAACCCAAATTTTTAGAACACATTTAATATTTAATGCCTTATTGAAGTTACATACTGCTTTTATATCTCCCTTTAGATTATTCATAATGGTTAACACAGGGATCATCTATAAACAGTTCTATAATACAGGGACCATCTATAAACAGTTCTGTATTATAAAGAAGAAAAATTAATGACAGTATCTGCAGTTTTCTCCCAAGAGAAGTCTCCTTGGTGACATCATGTCATTACACAAAAGAGTGTTGGGGGATGCTTGGTCCTCCAGATATAATTGGGCTCCAATTCTCATTCTAGTCAGATTATTATTTCAAGTGATATAGGTGTTTGATAATTTGCATCTGCCATTGCTTGAGTGGATAGATCAGCCTGGGCCTTTTAAATTACTTTTTTTGCCCCTGTGGGCCACAGAGGTATGCAGCTGAAGAGTGAAATGTTTTTCTGTTTTTTAAATCTGGAGGTAGAGACACCTACACAAAAGATGCCTGTTCATTTGTCCCAAATTTAATTTTCCAGTGGCAGGAATAAAATCCTGAGGATCCCTGAAATCTTGAAAATGACATTGTATTCCACAAAATGTCCATCACAGAATTAAATCCTTTCACCTTTCCCAGACAATGAAAGGTTTATCTCAGTGTTTAACTAGCTAGCATTCTTTTGTTGATGTGAGTTAATGCACTATGGGATAACGATGCAGAAAGAAATTAATTATCAGCTTTCATATGTATAGGTAGACAAGTGGAATCAGAATTGCTAAGCAAGACAGTTGTTTAAGTCACATCCAATTTTATTACCATTGTTGCCATAGATGTTAAACTAATTACTGCAGTTGTTAAGTGGATCATGAGGCATTAAGCAAATCTGACTTCCTTCGTTGACTTTGCTTGTTAGAAGATGTCTAGAAAGATTGCAAATGGCTATCACATGACCCCAGGATGCTGCAACCATCATAAATACATGCCAAATGCCCAATTTTTGATCATGTGACTGTGAGGAAGCTGTAACAGTTGTAAGTATGAGGACTGCTTGTAATTTTTTTAGTGGGCTGTTGTAACTTCAAATGGTTGCTAAATGAATGGTTATAAATCAATGACTACTTATAATCCATATAACAATATGACCAGATAAACTAATTCTATTTTATTGTAAGGTTACATTAACAGAATCCTGAAAGTCTTGAAAGTATAGATTTTCCATGTCTCTTTTACAGCCTGATAAGTTAGGGAGACTCCTTTGTGAATTTCTTTCTCTTCCCCTTTATGAAACTGCAGGCTATGCACCCTCTAATCTGATTGTTCTTCCCCATCTCCCAATGTCTTTCCTACATACCATTACACTAATGCTGGAAATGGAACAGTTCAGAAGCTAAGCTAAGGAAAGACAGTACTAAAGATTGGGAAATTCTTAATCCCTTTATAATTTCAAAATCACTTGGATGGTTCATCATATTTACAATGGGCAAGAAGAGTTACTATGTACATTGCCTATTTCTATTTGAGACATAAATTAAAAAGCAGCATTTTTATAATAAAAGAGAACACTCTGCAATTTCTATTCTCTACACAGTAATATCTTGGTTTATTACATACTGGATTTTTATTGAGCTCCAGTTTCTTATTTCAAGCTTCATATTGTGCAAGACTTTTATGTTATCCCAGGCAGTTTTTACTTGGCTGTTGAGGGCTATCTGGTAACTGAGAAGTCATTCTTGCATTGTGAACTTTTTATCTAGTGAACAGGATAATGGATATTATTTCAAATTAACTTGACTAATTTGCAATTTAGCTTAAATCTTAATTTTATTTTAGTAAACAAATGCTATTTAAAGTCTAAAATAACTACTTTTTCAGTCTACTGTATAGTTGTTAGCTGCGAAGTCGTGTCCGACCCATCGCGACCCTATGGACAACGTTCCTCCAGGCCTTCCTGTCCTCTACCATCTTCTGGAGTCCATTTAAGCTCACGCCTACTGCTTCAGTGACTCCATCCAGCCACCTCATGTCGTCCCCTTCTTCTATTGCCCTCAATCTTTCCCAGCATTAGGCTCTTCTCCAGTGAGTCCTTCCTTCTCATTAGGTAGCCAAAGTATTTGAGTTTTAGCTTCAGGATCTGGCCTTCTAAAGAGCAGTCAGGGTTGATCTCCTCCAGGACTGACCGGTTTGATCGCCTTGCAGTCCAAGGGACTCACAGGAGTTTTCTCCAGCACCACAGTTCAAAGGCCTCAATTCTTTGGCGCTCAGCCTTTTTTATGGTCCACCTTTCACTGCCATACATTGCAACTGGGAAGACCATAGCCTTGACTATACACACTTTTGTTGACAGGGTGATATCTCTGCTTTTTAGTGTGCTGTCTAGATTTGCCATGGCTTTCCCACCCAAGGAGCAAGCGTCTTTTAATTTCTTAGCTACAGTCCCCATCTGCAGTGATCTTGGAGCCCAGGAAAATAAAATCTGTCACTACCTCCATTTCTTCCCCATCTATTTGCCAGGAATTGACAGGGCCGGATGCCATGATCTTGGTTTTCTTAATGTTAAGTTTCAACTCACGTTTTGCACTCTCCTTCTTCACCCGCAACAAGAGGCTCTTTAGTTCCTCTTCACTTTCTGCCATTAGAGTGGTATCATCTGCATATCTTAGGTTGTTGATGTTTCTTCCGGCAATCTTAATTCCAACTTTTGATTCATCAAGCCCTGCCTTTCTCATGATGTGCTCTGCATATAAGTTAAATAGGCAGGGTGACAGTATACAGCCTTGCCGGACTCCTTTCCCAATTTTGAACCAATCAGTGATTCTGTGTCCAGTTCTCACTGTTGCTTCTTGACCCGCATATAGGTTTCTCAAGAGACAAATAAGATGGTCTGGTACGCCCATCTCTTTAAGAACTTGCCACAGTTTGTTATGATCCACACAATCAAAGGCTTTAGCATAGTCAATGACACAGAAGTAGATGTTTTTCTGGAACTCTCTAGCTTTCTCCATGATTTGATCTCTAGTTCCTCTGCCTCTTCAAAATCCTACCTGTACTTCTGGTAGTTCTCGATCCACATACTGCTGGAGTCTAGCTTGTAGGATTTTAAGTATAACTTTACTGGCATGTGAAATGAGTGAAATGGTGCAATAGTTTGAACATTCTTTGGCACTGACTTTGGAATTGGAATGTAAACTGATCTTTTCCAATCCTGTGGCCACTGTTGAGTTTTCCAAATTTGCTGGCAAATTGAGTGTAGCACTTTTACTGCATCGTCTTTTAAGATTTTGAATAGCTCAGCTGGAATACTGTCACCTCCACTAGCTTTGTTGTTGCTCAGCTTTTCTAAGGCCCACTTCACTTCACATTCTAGGATGTCTGGCTCGAGGTCAGTGACCACCTCATTGTGATTATTAGGGATGTTAAGCTCATTCTTGTATAGTTCTTCTGTGTAATTTTGCCACCTCTTCTTAATCTCTTCTGCCTCTGTTAGGTCCCTGCTATTTTGGTCCTTATCATGTCCATTTTTGCATTAAACGTTCCCTTCATCTCTCCAATTTTCTTGAAAAGATCTCTGGTCCTCCGTATTCTATTGTTTTCTTCTATTTCTTTGCACTGTTCATTTAAGAAGGCATTCTTATCTCTTCTAGCTATTCTCTGGAAATCTGCATTCAATTGGACGTATCTTTCTTTTTCTCCCTTGCCTTTCACTTCCCTCCTTTCCTCAGCTATTTGCAAAGCTTCCTCAGACAGCCATTTTGCTTTCTTGCATTTCTTTTTCTTTGGGATGGTTTTGGTTGCTACCTGTTCTATAATGTTGCGAACCTCTGTCCATAGTTCTTCAGGCACTCTGTCTATCAGATCTAATTCCTTAAATCTATTTGTCACCTCTACTGTATATTCAACAGGGATATGATTTAATTCATACCTGGGTGGCCTAGCGCTTTTCCCTACTTTCTTCAGTTTAAGCCTAAACTTTGCAATGAGAAGCTCATGGTCTGAGCCACAGTCAGTTCCTGGTCTTGTTTTTACTGACTGAATAGAGGTTCTCCATGTTTGGCTGCAGAGCATATAGTCAATCTGATTTCTGTGTTGACCGTCTGGTGATGTCCATGTGTAGAGCCGTCTTTTGGGTTGTTGGAAAAGAGTGTTTGCTATGACCATCCTATTCTCTTGACAAAATTCTATCAGCCTGTGCCCTGCTTCATTTTGTACTCCAAGGCCAAACCTGCCTGTTATTCCGGTTATCTTTTGGCTTCCTACTTTAGCATTCCAATCCCCCATGATGATAAGGACATCAGTTTTTGGTGTTAGTTCTATAAGGTGCTGTAGGGCTTCATAGAACCGGTCAACTTCATCCTCTTCAGCACTGGTGGTTGGGGCATAGACTTGGACTACTGTGATATTGAATGGTTTGCCTTGGATTCGAACTGAGATCATTCTGTCATTTTGAGGATTATATCCCAGTATAGCTTTTCCTACTCTTTTATTGACTATGAAGGCTACTCCATTTCTTCTGAGGGATTCTTGCCCGCAGTAGTATACCTGATGGTCATCTGAATTAAATTCACCCATTCCTGTCCAGTAATCCATGAAGGGGCTACTGTATAGTACAGTATGCATAATACAGCAAAAGTAATAAGAAATCAGAAACTTTGGCTAATTATTTAAATGCTGTCCAACTATGTTTTAATTTGAAAAATGGGAAAAACCAAGTGACTTTCTTATCAGGATGTTGCTATACTTTTGAAAACGTGGTTTATCAATGGTAGACCTTCAGTGTAAGGGTATCTGTCCTTTTATTGTGCAATATTTAATTTTTAGTTATTATTTTAAGCAAAATAAGCTAGTATTATTCTTATTAGTAAGGTTATACATATTCTTAAAATGCACCACATCCTAATACCACCCCAGCAGGACATTTTCATTTTTTCCTAAAAATTAACTTATAATAATATGTTGCATGAAGAGTCTTACTTGCTTAAGTATACAAAGCTTTAAAGACGCCTGGTTCTCACAGAAAGTTAAATAGTTCCCATCCCTTATTTCTCAGCAGACCTATTTTGATGGGGAATAAATGCTAGCCATAATTTGCTTTGATCAAGAATTCCTCAATGATAAACGGTCACTGTACTAACAAATTCATGGCAGCATGACTGATCAATTTTCAAATAATTTGAATTGCTTGTTTTGTGGTAATGAAAAATGTATAAATACTTCCCAATTCTTCCAACACTTATCTCAGTTTTAATAGCAATAGCAATAATACTTAGACTCATATATTGCTTCATAATGCTTTAAAGCATCCTCTGAGCAATTTACAATTCCAACATTCTGGGTCCTTATTTTACTGACTTGGGAAGGATGAAAAGCTGAATCAACCTTGTGCAGGAAACTCCAATCTGTGGGTGGAGTTAGCCTGCAATGCTGCATTCTAATCATTGTGCCACCATGGCTTCTCTAGTTATATTTTTGTACCATACTCTTATAATCAGTTAAAATTTGGGAAGTTATGCTCTTCTGAACCAATGAACTGTTTCAAAAATGAATTCTGATAAATGTGTATTTTACAAAATTCCAGGATAATTGGCTAATCCTTGTCTGAACTCATACGCTGAACAGGGACTGACCTAAAGAGTACTTGGGTAGGAAACCACTATGAAATATCAGGGCTGAAGTACAGATTGTAGGTTGAACTTCCTAGGAGAAGACAATGTCAAATTGTTTCTGTATTACTGCCAAAAGCCCTGCCTTTTTCTTTCTCTCTTTAATGAGATAATTCACCAATGTATTCAGACTTTGAAACATTAGAAACAAAGCAGATGCTTCTAATTTAAAAACCATTATTGGTTAGTATTTGAATGAGGGACCATCTACAAAGGCCAGGGGTGTCAAACTCAATTTCATTGAGGGCCGCATCAGCAATGTGGTTGCCCTCAGGGGCCGGATTCAGCCTACTGGATGGGCATGGCTGGCATGGGCATGGCCTACTGGGTGGGCATGGCCAGCTTGACATCACTCGCGTCAGGGGCACCTGGGCAGAACTGGGGCAGATCCGTAGGTGTCTGGGGGAGGGGAGTGGGATCAGGGTGAGCACCAGGGCATAGTCCACTGGAGGAGCCTCACTGAGCCTCAGGCCATGCAGGGGGTGCCTGGATAGTGGTACAGACTGCCCAGAGCCCTGGGCAGCAGAGGTCAACTGCCCAGCCTGGCCCTTGAGATCCCACAGTATTAGGACCCCACAGCCCTGCGTAGCCTAGCTGCACTTCCCCAAGTGGGTGCCCGTTTGTGCTTATCTCCTCCTTGAGACTGCTGCTATGCTTGCTCTCCTTGGCCAGGTTCCTCATGGTGGATGCAGAAGGGCAAAGTTCATGGGTCAGAGGGAAGCCCACTCCCTCTCTATGTGAAGAGACCTGGCCTTGTAACCAAAGGATCCTCAGCAATAGGATGGGAGACCACCATGGGATGGCGAAAGGCAACAGGGCTGCTGGTGGCCAAGTGCTAAGGCAGACCTTCCCTCAGACCTTCCCTCCCTCATTTTAATCACTCTCTCTCCTTCCTTCCTTCCTTCCTTCCTTCCTTCCTTCCTTCCTTCCTTCCTTCCTTCCTTCCTTCCTTCCTTCCCTGCCTCCCTCCTTTTCATTCCCATCTCCTTTCTTTCTTCCTGTTTCCCTCCCTCCCACCTTCCTTCCTTCCCTCCCTCCCTCCCTCTCTCTGTGCCCAGGAAAGGATGAGGGGAGAGGGAGAGGTTGACAGTGCTTCTCGAAGAATAAGAGTTGGAAGAGACCTTTGAGGTCTTTAGTCCAACCCCCTGCTCAAGCAGGGCATCTATACTATTCCAGACAATGGAATATCCAATCACTTCTTAAAAGCCTCCAGTGATGCAGCATCCACAACTTCTCAGGGCAAGCCTTTTCACTGGTTAGTTGTTTTCACAAGTCCTTAGTTCTAGACTGGTTTTCTTCTTGATTAGTTTCCATCTATTATTGCCTTCTGATGCTTTGGAAAATAGGTTGACCCCTTCTTTGTGGCAGCCCACCAAATATTGGAACACTGCTATCATGTCACCACTTAGTTCTTTTCACTAAGCTAGACGTACCCAATTCCCACAAACATTTGTCATATGTTTTAGCCTCCAGCCCCCTAATCATCTTTGTTTACCATCCATTTAAACCAGATGGTCCCCCTGGTTTGGTTTATAGAACAGAGGCCATGAGCAGAGCCTTCTCAGACGCAGCACCCCAATTATTTATTTATTTATTTATTTATTTATTTATTTATTTATTTATTTATTTATTTATTTATTTATTTATTAAATTTTTATACCGCCCTTCTCCTGAAGGACTCAGGGCGGTGTACAGGGCAATAAATATCAAAATATGAATAAAAAAGTTAAAAGAAGTTAAAAAGAATTAAATACAGTAGTTATGCCCAATCTAATACAATAATTAAAACTGTGTTAAAACTAGATCCAACCCCAAACCCATCAGACCAGGCCAGATTGTTCAAATAGATAAGTTTTTATAAATCGCGCCGGAAGGAGCGAAGGTCGGGGGCCATCCGGAGCTCAACCGGCAAGCAGTTCCATAGGTCTGGCGCGCCCACAGAGAACGCCCTCCCCCTGGGGGCCACCAATCGACATTCTCTGATCGGAGGCACCCTGAGGAGGCCCACTCTGTGGGAGCACACTGGACGGAGGGAGGTTGATGCCGACAGCAGGTGCTGCCGTAGGTAATCCGGACCCATGCCATGTAGGGCTTTATAGGTCATTACCAGCACCTTGAATCTCACCCGGAGGGCAACTGGCAGCCAATACAGCTCGGAGAGCAGAGGTGTAACATGGGAGTATCGGGAGACCCCCAGCACCACTCGCGCAGCTGCATTCTGCACCAGTTGAAGCCTCCGAGTGGTCCTCAAGGGCAGCCCATGTAGAGAGCATTGCAGTAGTCCAAACGAGAGGTCATGAGTGCATGAGTGACTGTATGCAAGGCATCCCGGTCTAGATAGGGCCGCAACTGGTGCACCAGGCGAACCTGGGCGAAGGCCCCCCTAGTCACAGCTCCTATATGATCTTCTAAGGAGAGCTGTGAATCTAGAAGGACCCCCAAGTTGCGAGCCCGATCTACAGGGGGTAATAACTCACCCCCCATATTAAGAGATGGAATATTCTGCGTTTCCCGAGATGCCAACACGCACAGCCACTCAGTCTTGTCAGGGTTGAGCTGAAGCCTGTTCCTCCCCATCCAGACCCGGACCGCCTCCAGGCAACGGGACATCACGTCGAAGGCATCACTGGGGTGGTTTGGAGTTGAAATAAAAAGCTGGGTATCATCAGCATACTGATGATAACCAACTCCAAAACCACGAATGATCTCACCCAGAGGCTTCATGTAGATGTTGAACAGGAGAGGCGAGAGGACCGATCCCTGAGGAACTCCACAAACAAGGGGCCTCAAGGTCGACCTCTGCCCTCCTGCCAACACTGACTGTGAACGCCCCAGAAGGTAGGAGGAGAACCACTGCAGAACTGTGCCTCCCACTCCCAACCCCCTGAGGCGCCGCAGCAGGATACCATGGTCGATGGTATCGAAAGCCGCTGAGAGGTCTAGTAGGACTAGGACAGAGGAACAACCCCTGTCCCGAGCCCACCAGAGATCATTCACCAGCGCGACCAATGCCGTCTCCGTGCTGTACCCGGGCCTGAAACCCGATTGGTACGGGTCTAGATAATCAGCTTCCTCCAAGAACAAAGGGAGCTGATGCGCCACCACGCTCTCAACAACCTTCGCAAGAAAGCAAAGGTTGGAGACCGGACGAAAGTTATTTAATACAGCTGGGTCCAGGGCAGGCTTCTGGAGGAGGGGTCTCACCACTGCCTCCTTCAAGGCGGTGGGAAAACTACCCTCCCTCAAAGAAGCAGTTATCACTGCCTGGAGCCAGCCTCGTGTCCCATCCCGGGCTGCATAGACCAGCCAGGAGGGGCACGGGTCCAACAAACACGTGGTGGAGCTCAGCTTCCCCATGATCCTGTCCACATCTTCAGGAGTCACAGGATCACACTCCTCCCAGATAATATCGACAAAACTGCCCTCGTCCTCATCGTCAGACTCTGCCCAGTTGGAGTCCAAACCGGTCCGAATCCGAGCGATTTTGTCTGACAGATGTTGACTAAACTCCTCAGCACGACCCTGCAAGGGCTCCTCCCTCACCTCCTGATTTAAGGAGGGAGCGAGTTACCCTAAACAGGGCGGCCGGGCAATTATCCATGGACGCAATGAGGGTGGCAAAGTGATTAGACCTTGCCATCCTCATTGCCGCGAGATAAGATCTCGTGAAAGACCTTAGTCGCAACCGGTCGGATTCAGATTGGCTGGATCTCCAACAGCTCTCTAGGCCCCGTCTCTGACGCTTCATCTCCTGGAGCTCCATGGAAAACCATGGTGCCCATTGGGATCTGCACCGGGTCAAGGGCCGCATGGGTACAACTCGGTCGAGTGCCTCCATGGCCACCTTTTCCCAGGCTTCCACTAGGGCACAGGTCTGCAACCCGCGGCTCCGGAGCCGCATACGGCTCTTTCAGCCGTCTCCTGCGGCTCCCAGTCCTCTGCTATGTGTAGTCTTCCCCCCCCCCAAAAAAAAGTGGGACTAAAAAATTTCAACCAATCAATTCAAATATGCAGGGTAGGTGTATATCTCGCCTTGGCTCCACTCTTGAAACCCTGTTCTGCACCTGTCCGCATGTACGCGCATGCACACACATTTTCTTGTGGCTCCCAGTTTTTCCTTTTGTGAGGGAACCGGTTCCGAGTGGCTCTTTCACTGTTTCAGGTTGCTGACCCCTGCACTAGGGCATCGGCCGAGCTGTGAGCAAAGGAGGCAGGTGGGGGCCCAAGCGCCGCCTGGAACCACTCAGGGTCCATTAAGTGCCTAGGGCGGAACCATCTCGTTGGTTCAACCACGCCACGACGGGGAGTGGCAAAACGGAAGACCAACCGCAGGAGATAATGATCGGTCCATGACAGGGGTATAACAATTGGAGAACCCCCACCTAGATCATGTAACCACCGTCCAGATAGGAAAACCAAATTGAGCGTGTGACCCCCCCATGAGTTGGACCCTGAATAACTTGCATCAGGTCCATGGCCGTCATGGAAGCCATGAACTCCCGAGCTAACTCAGATGATCCCCCCATAAGTTTGGGGAACTCAATCACCAACCCTAAGAGGATGTCGAGATGTCGAGAAGCTCAGGCAGGGCTGCTGCTGTGCGACTAGGCGAAAGGTACACCAGCAGCAAGCCCAACTGAGCTCTAGGGCCACATCTCAGGAGGAGGGAGTCACACCCGACTATTTGGACAACGGTGGCCTCCCGCGGACATAAGGTCTCCCTCACGACTACCGCCACTCCTCCACCCCTACCCTGAGCTCGAGGCTGGTGCAGCACCCGGAAACCCAATGGACAAAGATTAACCAGAGGGACACCGCCCTCTGGGCCCAACCAGGTCTCCGTGATGCAAGCCAGGTGATGCAAGCCAATTATAGAACTCCGTGATGCAAGCCAATTATAGAACTTTCTCCCAAGAAAAATATGAACAGTGCATCCCTCACCCATTTAGAGGTAACTCCAGGTAGACTATTCAGCCAGACATATGTAGAACACCACAGTTTATGGCCAAACAGCACTAAGTAAATTTCTACTAATATTTTTCTTTCTTAAAATACACACTTTTAATATTGTTTTAAGCAGTGCTGGTGATGCTTTACAATAGCTGTCTTTGAGGGTTTTCTTGTAAACCATCCTGGATTGCTCAGAAACATTTAATTTTGAATTAGATATTGATTTAATAAATTAGGCAGAAGAAACAAATGTTTAAATACATCTAAATCTCACAGACCTACTACCTCCTAGGTGCATACTGCAGAGAAAATAAGGCATTGCATTTCTAGCCAGCATAGCCACTGGATGATGGGAACTGTGGTCCATGACACCCAAAAGACATTAGTTTGGGTAAGGCTGGATTAAATTATAAAAGAGCAGATCAGAGGAAGTAGAAGCAAGAAACACTTTCCACATCTCCAACAAAATAATTGTGGGGGGGAGTTGACTTGGCCTTTTAATTTCAACTCACGCCAATTCCTCTTAACTTCCCATTCTATCCAAAGAGTTCTATTATTGCTTGGATTTTAGGGAGGGGAGGCAGCAAAAATAGACCACAAAGCCAATCTGTGAGTTTGCTCTCTAGCCTGCATGCACACCACCTTTGTGTCGCAGCAGCATGTGCGTGTGTGTGTGTGTGTGAGAGAGAGAGAGAGAGGTCTCCTTTTTCGTAAGTTTGCTTACTTTGCAACGCTCCCCGTTCCTCACACTTTCGCTTCCCTGCTGGCTCAATATCTCTCTCTCTCTCTCTCTCTCTCTCTCTCTCTCTCTCTCACACACACACACACACACACACACACACACACACACACATTCTCCCTGCTTTCTCCCCCTTTTGCCCTTTTCCTCCAGTTGCACCTGAATGGAGTGGGAGGAGGTTAAAAAAAAGAGAAGTGGGGGAGAAGTAAGCTCCCCTTTTTTTAATACCTCAGCTTCCTCCTCTTCCACCCCTCGCTGGCTGTCTCTCTGACTCTATCTCTCTCTGTCTCTGTCTCTCTCTCACTCACTCACACACACACAGAGAGAGAGAGAGAGAGAGAGAGAGAGAGAGAGAGAGAAACCTTCCTGCTTTCTCCTCCTTCACACCCTTTCTCTCCAGCTCCTACAGAGATTCACACGTTGTCGGCCACCGGCAGTTCCAGGCTGCAGCTCTGCATGAGTGCTGCGTTCCCCTCCGGCCCTACCACAGGGCAGAAAGGGCGACTGCCACTGCGTGCTCCCATCTCCACACCTTTCATTCCACAGGCCGGCACTAAGCTTACAGAACACCATGGCCCAAGCAAGGAAGGGCACAGCAAAGTAAAGCTGGACAAGGAGAGGCCCGGCAAAGTGGGGCATGGCCAGGAGTGATGGGGTTAGGCTGGGAGGGGCAGGGCAGGCTGAGGTAAATGAGCTGCTGCTGTGCACCACCAGCCCCTGAGCACTCACCGTTTTCTTTGTGTCCGCCAGGAGGGTTCCCAGCCGGGTTGGGATGGGCCAGGGCTGGGGCAGCAGGGGCCGGTCCCTTGCCATATCTGGGACAGCCCCAGGGGGGCGGCCCTGGCCCGCGGGCCTTGTGTTTGACATTTCTGGACCTGGCTAAAAAATTGGAAAACATCATTGAGAAAGACATGTCTACAGAGTCAGTGAGAATCATGCTCTATTTAAAGGCATCTATCTTAAAAGCAGGGCGACAGTATACAGCCTTGCCGGACTCCTTTCCCAATTTTGAACCAATCAGTGGTTCCGTGTCCAGTTCTCACTGTTGCTTCTTGACCCGCATATAGGTTTCTCAAGAGACAAATAAGATGGTCTGGTACTCCCATCTCTTTAAGAACTTGCCACAGTTTGTTGTGATCCACACAATCAAAGGCTTTAGCATAGTCAATGAAGCAGAAGTAGATGTTTTTCTGGAACTCCCTAGCTTTCTCCATGATCCAGCGTATGTTGGCAATTTGATCTCTAGTTCCTCTGCCTCTTCGAAATCCTGCCTGTACTTCTGGTAGTTCTCGATCCACATACTGCTGAAGTCTAGCTTGTAGGATTTTAAGCATGACTTTACTAGCATGAGAAATGAGTGCAATGGTGCGATAGTTTGAACATTCTTTGGCACTGCCTTTCTTTGGAATTGGAATGTAAACTGATCTTTTCCAATCCTGTGGCCACTGTTGAGTTTTCCAAATTTGCTGGCAAATTGAGTGTAGCACTTTTACTGCATTGTCTTTTAAGATTTTGAATAGCTCAGCTGGAATACTGTCACTTCCACTAGCTTTGTTGTTGCTCAGTTTTTCTAAGGCCCACTTCACTTCACATTCTAGGATGTCTGGCTCGAGGTCAGTGACCACCTCATTGTGATTATCAGGGACGTTAAGCTCATTCTTGTATAGTTCTTCTGTGTAATTTTGCCACCTCTTCTTAATCTCTTCTGCCTCTGTTAGGTCCCTGCCATTTTGGTCCTTTATCATGCCCATTTTTGCATTAAACGTTCCCTTCATTTCTCCAATTTTCTTGAAAAGATCTCTGGTCCTCCCTATTCTATTGTTTTCTTCTATTTCTTTGCACTGTTCATTTAAGAAGGCATTCTTATCTCTTCTAGCTATTCTCTGGAATTCTGCATTCAATTGGGCGTATCTTTCTTTTTCTCCCTTGCCTTTCGCTTCCCTCCTTTCCTCAGCTATTTGCAAAGCTTCCTCAGACAGCCATTTTGCTTTCTTGCATTTCTTTTTCTTTGGGATGGTTTTGGTTGCTACCTCTTGTACAATGTCGCGAACCTCTGTCCATAGTTCTTCAGGCACTCTGTCTATCAGATCTAATTCCTTAAATCTATTTGTCACCTCTACTGTATATTCAACAGGGATATGATTTAATTCATACCTGAGTGGCCTAGTGCTTTTCCCTACTTTCTTCAGTTTAAGCCTAAACTTTGCAAGGAGAAGCTCATGGTCTGAGCCACAGTCAGCTCCTGGTCTTGTTTTTACTGACTGTATAGAGCTTCTCCATCTTTGGCTGCAGAGCATATAGTCAATCTGATTTCTGTGTTGACCATCTGGTGATGTCCATGTGTAGAGCCGTCTCTTGGGTTGTTGGAAAAGAGTGTTTGCTATGACCATCGCATTCTCTTGACAGAATTCTATCAGCCTGTGCCCTGCTTCATTTTGCACTCCAAGGCCAAACTTGCCTGTTATTCCAGTTATCTTTTGGCTTCCTACTTTAGCATTCCAATCCCCCATGATGATAAGAACATCATTTTTTGGTGTTAGTTCTATAAGGTGCTGTAGTGCTTCATAGAACTGGTCAATTTCATCCTCTTCAGCACTGGTGGTTGGGGCATAGACTTGGACTACTGTGATATTTAACTTATATGCAGAGCACATCATGAGAAAGGCAGGGCTAGATGAATCAAAAGTTGGAATTAAGATTGCCGGAAGAAATATCAACAACCTAAGATACGCAGATGATACCACTCTAATGGCAGAAAGTGAAGAAGAACTAAAGAGCCTCTTGTTGCAGGTGAAGAAGGAGAGTGCAAAACCTGGGTTGAAACTTAACATTAAGAAAACCAAGATCATGGCATCTGGCCCTCTCAATTCCTGGCAAATAGATGGGGAAGAAATGGAGGTAGTGACAGATTTTATTTTCCTGGGCTCCAAGATCACTGCAGACGGGGACTGTAGCCAAGAAATTAAAAGACGCTTGCTCCTGGGGAGGAAAGCCATGGCAAATCTAGACAGCACACTAAAAAGCAGAGACATCACCCTGTCAACAAAAGTGCGTATAGTCAAGGCTATGGTCTTCCCAGTTGCAATGTATGGCAGTGAAAGTTGGACCATAAGAAAGGCTGAGCGCCAAAGAATTGAGGCCTTTGAACTGTGGTGCTGGAGAAGACTCCTGCGAGTCCCTTGGACTGCAAGGCGATCAAACCGGTCAGTCCTAGAAGAGATCAATCCTGACTGCTCTTTAGAAGGCCAGATTCTGAAGCTAAAACTCAAGTACTTTGGCCACCTAATGAGAAGGAAGGACTCACTGGAGAAGAGCCTAATGCTGGGAAAGATCGAGGGCAATAGAAGAAGGGGACGACAGAGAATGAGGTGGCTGGATGGAGTCACTGAAGCAGTAGGCGCGAGCTTAAATGGACTCCAGAAGATGGTAGAGGACAGGAAGGCCTGGAGGAATGTTGTCCATAGGGTCGCGATGGGTCGGACACGACTTCGCAGCTAACAACAACAACAATCTTAAAAGCTACCTGTATATCTTAAGCAGTTTACTGCTATGGGGAAAATTTTTGCTGCAACTGTAGGTTTGTTGCTTTTATACTATCCATTATATGTGATCCATTGTCCAAACTATCTGGTGCTGACATCCTATCTGATTTGGATGATAAGTTTCTTCCTTTCAGGCAACTTAAACATAAAGGAATTAAGTTGCTTCCTTTAGCAAGCTAAATTACTGCAATATACTTTGACAATGAAGGTGTCTTAGGTAGCTTTAATTTTTCATACTTCAGTACCTTCATACATTTGGATATAGTTCATGCTGTATTATAATCCAACAGTCTCTGCTTCTGTGTGAACTGGATGCATGGGAAAGGTGTTTCGTTTCTTATTTATTTTTGGGTGAAAACAGGTGTTCCTAGCATTCTAATATTCAGAGTGTCAAGAATGTCTATCTCGCTACCTCTCTCTTGCTGGATTTTTCCCATTGGCTTATCGGATTTATCAGACATTAATATAAGCTTTAGGTACAATCAGAAAGATCTTCACAATATAGAAAATCTGTTAGGTGCATATTCCTATTGACTTTCAAGCATGGTTTATTGGACACTTTCCAAAAGTGATCCTGAGTAAGCAGATTTCCTGATGTAACCTATTGGTACTATATTTTATTTTCAGCAAATGTTTGTTGTGATGCAGTTCTCTCCAGAGAACTACATTGTTTAAAATACCCCTTCCTATATTTCTAACTAATTTCTGAATATTATTTGCATTACAGCATTTCCTCGTAATCCTAGCTGAATGTTTGCTTAAAGTGGAAAAAGGTATATCAGATTTCACCATTACGAGCTTGATGGTAAAACTGGTTGAAATAAATGGGTGCAAAATAATATTGTCAAATGAGCCCACTTTTTATTCTGCCTATTATGAAAGCTTTAATACATATTTGGCAGTAATTTCAACTTTAACGTATGAATTCCTGACAGTTTCAATTCCTCAGACTTATTAATCATGGCGTCAGCACTGGAGGAATTTTATTGGACTTCCCTAGTCATCAAAAATTTATTATCTGATAAATAAAGAAAAACAAGTAGCATCTTAACAGGGAAACAAAGTGGCTTGTGAAGAATCATTTAGGACTGTATTTTAGTCCTTCATATATTGCAGTGATTGTTGCCATTGGCAACTTTGTTTTTTATTATGTTTGTATACCTGGACCAATTGCTCCTGTGTACAAGCCAAGTCTCAAAAATACAGCATAAGTTGACTGTCGTTCAGTGTTGATAGCCATACCATATTCACTCAGAAAAACAGACATTTCTGTCTTTTTAAGAGCTGTATTTCATAAAGGTTTATAGTCAGAGATCACACTATAGACTAGGCTAAAACAAATGCCAGAACTAAAAGTGAGTTTTCTCTATCTGAAACCTTTTCTCTTTCTCATTTTTCTGATCTCTTTAACATACATTGCAAAAAAAGGGAATGATGGATCTTAGAAAAGATCTGTAACAGAATTGTTTTGAAAACAAGTAGAAGGTCACAAATTGTCCATCTCTTAACAGAATATGTTGCTAATCTAATTATTTAACATGCAATTCCTGGCAAATAGATGGGGAAGAAATGGAGATAGTGACAGATTTTATTTTCCTGGGCTCCAAGATCACCGCAGATGGGGACTGCAGCCAAGAAATTAAAAGACACTTGCTTCAGGGGAGGGAAAGCCATGGCAAATCTAAACAGCACACTAAAAAGCAGAGACATCACCCTGCCAACAAAAGTGCGTATAGTCAAGGCTATGGTCTTCTCAGTTGCAATTATGGCTATGAAAGTTGAACCATAAGAAAGGCTGAGCGTCAAAGAATTAAGGCCTTTGAACTATGGTTCTGGAGAAGACGCCTGCGAGTCCCTTGGACTTCAAGGCGATCAAACCGGTCAGTCCTAGAGGAGATCAACCCTGACTGCTCTTTAGAAGGCCAGATCCTGAAGCTGAAACTCAAATACGTTGGCCACCTAATGAGAAGGAAGGACTCACTGGAGAAGAGCCTAATGCTGGGAAAGGTTGAGGGCAAGAGAAGAAGGGGACGACAGAGAATGAGGTGGCTGGATGGAGTCACTGAAGCAGTAGGTGTGAGCCTAAATGGGCTCCAGAAGATGGTAGAGGACAGGAAGGCCTGGAGGAACGTTGTCCATGGGATCGCGATGGGTCAGACACGACTTCGCAGCTAACAACAACAATATAAGAAGAATTCTGCTTGCATAGATCTCCCATTTTTATACTGGAGTCTTAGCATAATTTTGTCCCATGTAAAATTCTATGAATCTTAAAAGTCTTGTTTGGAGTACATGTAGCACCAATCTTAAAAGGTAATGCCTCTTTCAAGTTGAATTTGACTTAGTGATTTTATGGATACAACCATGCAAATTTTTGGCAATAGCACTGTGCTAGTGTCTACTACTGGGATGTTTTCCAATTTTCCAATATGGACTACAGTCTAAAGATTCCCTATAAAATACCATCCAAGCCTAACACTGCTTAGTTTCTGAACCTCTAAAGAAGGTCTCTGAGTTGTTACCACTTGTTAAGATAGACACAATCTGTCTCCTTTACACAATTTGAATTGCGTTGCTCAGTGTGGAGAATAAAAGTATTCTCAATATAAATAGGGGTATGAATGCGGTATTATAGTTTAGGATAAAGTGTTGAACATTTACAGCTCTATCACTAACACGTTGGTTTAAGAGCAGTTATAAAATTTCATTGAGTGAAATCAGTAGGTTTATGTAGAATCATTGGGACTGTTTATCCATTAGCTTAAAACTAAATTGCAAAACTAAATAACCTGGGGTTATTCTGTGACCTTAAACCCATTTGGAGCTGAACTCAATATTCTATGTCTGGCCCTTGCTTAAAATGATTTCTCATGGGTACCTTATCTTTCATTCCAGCTAGTTCTCCCCAGAGCACCAGGAAGTTCTTACCTCAAGCTCTCCCCTTTTTTTCTAGGTCTCCTGGTAGTAATGAATGCTCTGTGAGTTGTCACGACAATAAAAAAAACTGGTCTAGTTTTCAAAGTCTAGATATTCACAATGCATTGGTGCTTGGAAAATTGAATTTCCCACTATCTCCAGGTTCCCTTGATTGAGTCAGAAGTCTTGGGAACTCATTTCCCAGTTTCCAGGGACCCATGAAAATTCTTTATTGACATTTCAGTTTTATAGATCAGATCCATACAAATGCTTCCACTCATTCTTTACTGTTATTCATCTGGTCATTCTTGTAGGTAGTCTGGTCTCTCAAGTACTCAGTAAGTCTTCCTAGTATACTGGCTTTGGTGCATCTTCTTTACTGTCCTTCAGATATTATTATTGTTATTATTATTAATCATTGCACAATCAACCAGATGTTCAGACTGGAATTGGCATTTTTGTCTATGTATCAAGTCCTTACCAAGGACCTGGGATAGGCAGATCTGGATGTTTGATGATGTGCTAAGCTTGTAAGCCGCCCTGAGTCTTCGGAGAAGGGCGGGATATAAATGGAATTAAAATAAATAAAATAAATAAATAAATGTTACAGATATTGTTGCAGGATGGAAGCTGTTCCTAGTAAGGCCGCCTTTTGCAATTGACTGATGGCGAATATGTCAATGGCAATGGTGTTCAAGTGGTGCTCCAGTTATTTTGGGATTGAACCCAAGGCACCTGTTACTATTGGTACTACCCTTGCTTGCCTTTGCCACAGTTGTTCTATTTCTATTTGTAGGTCTTTGTATTTTGTTATCTTCTCCAGTTCTTTCTTTTCTATTCTGCTGTTTCCAGGCACTTCCATGTCCACTATCCAGACTTTTTTGTATTTCTTATTGATGGCAGTTGTTAAGTCCAATGTGTTATGTGGCAGGTGCTTGTCTGTTTGAATTCTAAAGTCCCAGAGCAACTTAACTTTTTCATTTTCTATGACTTTCTCTATTTTATGGTCCCGCAAGTTCTTGCTTACAGGCAAATGATATTTCTTGCAGATCTTCCAATGCACCATTGTTGCTACTTAGTCAGGCTGCTGCTTTTAGTCAGTATGTGCGATCTTCTTTCAGCAACTTACCAGGAGGTCCACTGTTTCTTCAGCTTCTTTGCATAGGGAGCACTTATTAAGGCTTAGTCTTATGCAGTCAGAACTAGTCCCTCAGTCACTTTCTTCAACTTTCCTGCTCTTAGCCACTGCCAGGTCTTGTTAATATCTGCTTTCCCTGCTATTTTTTTTAATGTACTGGCTATGTAACAATAATAATAATAATTTGGAAGGGACCTTGGAGATCATCTAGTCCAACCCCCTGCTCAGGCAGGAAACCCTAAACCATTTCAGGCAAATAGCTATCCAGTCTCTTCTTAAAAACTTCCTGTGTTGGAGCATTCACCACCTCTGGAGGCAGGTTGTTCCACTGGTTAATTGTTCTAACTGTCAGGAAGTTTCTCCTTAGTTCTAGGTTGCTTCTCTCCTTGGTCAGTTTCCATTCGTTGCTTCTTGTCCTGCTTTCAGGTGCTTTGGAGAATAGCTTGACTCCCTCTGATTTATGGCAGCCCCTGAGATATTGGAACACTGCTATCATGTCACCCCTCACCCTTCTCTTCGTTAAACTACACATACCCAATTCCAGAACCGTTCCCTATATGTTTTAGCCTCCAGTCCCCCAATCATCTTTGTTGCTCTTCTCTGTACACTTTCTAGAGTTTCAACATCTTTTTTACATCGTGGTGACCAAAACCTGATGCAGTATTCCAGGTGTGGCCTTACCAAGGCATTGTAAAGTGGTATTAGTACTTCACGTGATCTTGATTCTATCCCTCTGTTAATGCAGCCTAGCACTGTGTTGACTTTTTTGGCAGCTGCAGCACACTGCTGGCTCATATTGAAGTGATTGTCTACTAGGACTCCGAGATCCCTCTCACAGTTACTACTATTGAGCAAGGTACCACCTATACTATACCTGTGCATTTGATTTTTCCTGCCTAAATGTAGAACCTTACTTTTTTCACCATTGAATTTCATTTTGTTAGATAGCGCCCAGTGTTCGAGTCTGTCCAGATCTTCCTGTATATTAAGCCTATCTTCTGGAGTATTGGCTATTCCTGCCAGCTTGGTGTCGTCTGCAAATTTGATGAGTTCCCCATCTATCCCGTCATCTAAATCGTTGATGAAGATGTTGAAGAGCACTGGGCCTAGAACAGAGCCCTGGGGCACCCCACTACACACTTTCTTCCATGTAGATGCAGTTCCATTGAGGACCACATGCTGAGTACAGCCTGTCAGCCAGCTACGAATCCATCTGGTAGTGATGCTATCTAACCCACATTTTAGTGCTTTGTCTTCCCATGCCTCCATTCTGTTCTTCACTTGGTTTTTCTTGTAGGCCAGTTTGGTCTCTACAGTAGTCAGTAAGCCTTACTGATATACTAACTTCAGCGCATCTTCATCATTGTCCTTCAGATATTCATCCAAAGCCATTTTCTTCTTCAACCATATGATGTACTTGCAACATTCCACGCCCACATATTTGTCTGTCAATGTCACTGCGTGGATGAAAGGCATGATTCATTGTCATTATTTTTCTGGTCTTCCTATCCATTGCTTTTAGTTCTGCTTGAGTCCAGTCCACTATTCCAGCTGTATATCTAATGATTGGAATTACCCAGGTGTTGATTGCCTTCATGGTATTTCCTCCATAAAGTTTGGAATTTAAGATCTTTTTAACTCTCTTGATGTGTTCACCTCTAATCTTTTTCTTTCAGTGTGCTTGATGATGTCAGCTTGAAGGATACCCAAGTATTTGTAGTAATCTTTCTCATCCAGACTCTTAATGTTATTTTTGTGGGGAATTTTGATTTTTCAATTTTCACTATTTTCCCTTGTTTGATAGTAATTGTGGCACATTAGTCCAAGCCAAATTCCATTGCAATATCTTGGCTATATATACGGACAGTGTTGAGCAGTGATTTTATTTCAGATAGTGTTTTTCCATACAGCTTCAGATCATCCATGTAAAGGACATGGGATAGTCTGGGAGATGTTTTTGATGTTTGATAGCCATGGCTATCAAAGAGATGGGAGTACCAGACCATCTTATTTGTCTGTGATTGGTTCAAAATTGGAAAAGGAGTATACTATCACCCTGCCTATTTAACTTATATGCAGAGCACATCATGAGAAAGGCAGGGCTAGATGAATCAAAAGTTAGAATTAAGATTGCTGAGAGAAATATCAACAAACTAAGATATGCAGATGATACCAATCTAATGGCAGAAAGTGAAGAGGAACTAAAGAGCCTCTTGTTGCAGGTGAAGGAGAGTGCAAAAGTTGGCTTGAAACTTAACATTAAGAAAACCAAGATCATGGCATCCGGCCCTCTCAATTCCTGGCAAATAAATGGGGAAGAAATGAAGGTAGTGACAGATTTTATTTTGCTGGGCTCCAAGATCACCGCAGACGGGCACTGCAGCCAAGAAATTAAAAGACGCTTGCTCCTGGGGAGGAAAGCCATGGCAAATCTAGACAGCACACTAAAAAGCAGAGACATCACCCTGTCAACAAAAGTGCGTATAGTCAAGGCTATGGTTTTTCCAGTTGCAATGTATGGCTTGGACCATAAGAAAGGCTGAGCGCCAAAGAATTGAGGCCTTTGAACTATGGTGCTGGAGAAGACTCCTGCGAGTCCCTTGGACTGCAAGGCGATCAAACCGGTCAGTCCTAGAGGAGATCAACCCTGACTGCTCTTTAGAAGGCCAGATCTTGAAGTTGCAACTCAAATACTTTGGCCACTTATTGGGAAGGAAGAACTCACTGGAGAAGAGCCTAATGCTGGTAAAGTTTGAGGGCAAGAGAAGAAGGGGACGACAGAGAATGAGGTGGCTGGCTGGAGTCTGAAGCAATAGGCGTGAGCCTAAATGGACTCCAGAAGATGGTAGAGGACAGGAAGGCCTGGAGGAAGGTTGTCCATGGGGTCGCGATGGGTCGGACATGACTTCACAACTAACAACAACAGCCATGGCCTGAGTTATTCAGTATTATTGACAGAGGAAACAGTGCAATAACAAATAGTAGTGGTGATAGTGAATCTCCCTGAACTATTCCTCTCTTGATATTAACCCCAGTCTCTCACCATTGACCTGCAACTGTGTCTTCCATTGTGCCATCGATCTTTGTACAAACTTTCTGATGTTTCTACTGATTTCTGTTATTTCTAGGCACTTGATTATCCAGTCAAGTTGCAGAGAGTTGAATGCCTTTTTGTAGTCAATCCATTCAGGTTGGTCTTCCTTGCAGTTTTCCAAGATCATTTTGTCCCAATAGAGTTGATCTTTTGTTCCTCTGCTATTGGGGTGGTTTTCTTTTCACTCAGGTGGAAAGTGATTGTTGTCAACTTGATGCTGTTGGACTGCATCAGCTACCACACCAGTTAGCAATTTGAAAGTTGTTGGTAAGCAGGTAATTAGCCTGTAGTTGCCTGATGCTGCACCTTTTGCTGGATCTTTCATTATCAGGTAGGTTTTCCCAGTTAGCAACTTTTCAATTTCTCCTTGTAGTATATTGTTGAACTGTTTGGCAATGAGGGGGAATAGAACAGTTAGATGTTTCAACCAAAAACCATGCAGTTCATCTTCACCTGGTGCTGACCAATTCTTAGATCTTCCTTGCTCTTTTCTCTACCATTTCTGCTGTTATTACTAGTTCTTTCATTTCAACTTCTGTTTTAGTTGCATCCACCTCTTAACCAAGCTGCGTCCTTGTATTTCTTTGGGTTATCCCATATCTATGTCCAGAACTGCACTGTTTCTTCCTTGTCAGGTACTGACTGATTCATTGCAGTTTCTCCATTGATGGATTGGTAGAAACGTTTCTGATTGGATTGAAGTTGGAGGTTCATAATTTCCAATTTGAGCTTCGTATCTGCTGATCTTCCTGGCTATAGCTGTTATTTGCTGCTTTATTATTTCTAGTGCTTCCTTGATCTTCCTTGTTTCTAAGTGGTATTTCTTGATTAGGTGTTCTTTGGTCTTCTTGTTCTTCAGCTTCTTTTCTTTCATCTGTTCTAGCTTGCTTGCATCTGAACCTTCCAGTCTAACCTTCCATTTTTGTGGTGCACTGTTTGGTGTTTTTTTTTCTTCTTTGCTGATTTTGCATCCCAGGTATTCAGTTATAACTGCAGCAGTTATACATTAGTTGGTTTGTTTCTTGCAGTGAATTGGTGCTTATACTTGATATTGCAGTATTTGCATCTTTTAATGCTTGTGCTAGCTGTTTCTTTGGAACAACCATCAATGCAGGCAGCCTTATTCTGTTGTTTTTGTACTGTTTTAGATGCTCAGATATTCTTTGTTTAAATTCTTTTATTTCTTTATTTAGAGGGCTTTGTTCTTCCTGAGGAAGAGGTGCCTGGTTTCCAAATGAAAACAGTTGTATATCTCTGCTGGATTCCTCTACTGTATTGCCAACTCCCCCTGGTTTGCTTCCACATTCTGAGTTACTTCTGGCAAGGCTTTGATTTCTTTGCCAAGGGTAAATCTTTGCAGTTCATACAATTCTGTTTCTGTGAATACTTTATTTTGTATTATAAATCAATGTTGATATGCTAGTCTCTGTTCTGTTATTTCTGATTCTGGATGTTGTTCTTTCCAGAACTGGTGCATTCATTTCAGATGTCCTCTTCTGTTGGACTTGATCTGTAATAATAGATTGTTATTTCTTTGTTTTCAATCACTGTGTATTTACGACGGGTAAAAACATTTTCTTCCAGTAGTTCTGTAGCTGCTGGCCCTAGTTGCTCAGTCAGTAGTCCTGAGTCCTATAGCCCACTTTTCACCAGATATCCAGGAACTCCAACCTCTTGCACAGACCTTGTTAACCCGGGCGACATCCAAGCTGGTATAGCTTTCTGAAATTTACATCTCACCATATTTTTTATGGGAGAGACACTCTTTGTCTGACTTTTCTGATGAAATCTGTCCGGTATGGTTGAACCTCTGGCATAGCTCTCATCTTCCTCAGCGTACACAAGCCCCACAACCATGTCAAGGTAGTGCCTCACTGGGAGGTTATTATTATTGTTATTATTGTCATCATTATCATCATCATCATTATGGTTCATCACACAATCAGCCAGATATTTAGACTGGGTTTGGCATCATCATCATCATCATCAATAATAATAATAATTGCATAATCAGCCAGATGTTCAGAATGGATTTGGCATTTTTTTCTACCTATCGAGTCCTTACCAAGGACCTGGGATAGGCAGATATGGATGTTTGATGGCATTATACATATTGTCGCAGGATGTAAGCAGTTCCTAGTAAGGCTGCCTTTTGCAATTGACTAATGTCAAAATTGTCAATGCCAATGGTGTTCAAGTAGTAGTAGTAGTGGTTGTTGTTGTTACTATTGATTTAATCTTCAGTTTGACTCACAATATGGCACTTGTAAAAACAGTTCAAGTCCTAACCAAGGACCTAAGAGCTGTTAAGGTAGCATCTGAGTATATAGGCAGTACCGAGTAAAGTGATTTTTTTGCAAAGTCAGAATATTCAGGTCTAATAAGTTCAAAATTTCCATGTATCTAGGCAGCCCTTTGGGTATTGCTCCAAGGACTCCTATTACTATTGGTACAACCATCAATTTCTTCCTCCATAATCGCTCAACTTCAGTTTGCAAATCACAATACTTTGTTATTTTTTTCTAGTTGTTTCTCTTCAATTCGTGCATCACCTAGTATTGCAATATCAGTGAACCACAATAGTGTTGACAGGCAAGTTGTGGGACAGGTGTCTATCTCTTTCAATCTGAAAGTCCCACAGGATCTTGACTTGCTCATTTTCAAGAACTTTGACGATTTGGTGTTCCCAGTAATTTTTGCTGCATTTAAATGCAAACTTCTGGCAAAGCTTGTATGATTTTTGGCAACTTGATAATCAGTTTGTAAGATTTTGCTGAAGCCACTGATAAGGTGACCCACTGTTACATCTTTTTCATTGCAAAAGCAACATTTGCTGTTGTTACTGATATGCTGATTTTTTGCTTTCATGGAATTGGTCTGCTTGTTCTTGGGCAGCCAAAATGAAACCTTCAGTTTCTTTCTTTAGCACCCTTGATCTCAACCATATCCATATTAGCTTTGTATCTACCTTTCCTTCACTGTCTTTCAAGTATTGACTGTGCCTAGGCTTCTTTTTCTTTTTTTTAGAAACTTGATACTCAATTGTTTCCTTTTGATATTCTGCTTTCAGTCTCATTTTCAGAGGTTTCCCTTGTTCACCTCTTCAGCAAAGGCTCCTTTGTTTTTTTATCTAGTCATTTAAGCCATGTTTTTCCTCTTACCTGTAAGAGTCTTCTATCACCCTGAGATCTAGGCAAGTACAATTGATCCATACCACTTTTTGGGTGCAGAGCATGGTGCATTGTCATTAGTTTTCTATAGTAGTAATACTAGTGCAGAACTGTAGGATAAATTAGAAAGTTGGAAAAAAAAACCTGCAGAAGGAGATAAAGGTAAAATATAAAGCTCCCAAGAATGGATATATCCATGTGGTAATTAGAAATTAAGCAAGTCAAGGGCATATTTACTCTTGCCATTTATAAGTACTGCAATAGTTTAATGTTTAACAACCAGTGAGTTTCTAGCTTTATTTATATTGCCACACTTTCCTGAATGTCACTATTTTGTTTCACCTACAAAAAATAAAATAGTTTGATTCCATTGTCTTGGAAACCAACAAAATTTAGATACTAATGGGCAAAGTGTTTTCACATTATAAAATATAGCTGTAAAATAAAAATACAAATTGGAATTACAAGTAAGCATGTATTTAGATTGATAGTATAGATAAAAGTCTATGGTAATCTAAATGAATAGAAAACTGGTGCAAAATGTAGATATTAAACAAAAATATGTGCATGTATTCATAGACATGATTATTTAATTCTGAGAATTGGAATGTTACAGATGAGAATGTATTGCAGGTTTACCAATGACTAGCTATTTTATGTGACAGAATATCATCATTCCATATTTATTAAAAATATTCATAACTGGCTGCCTCTTGGATGAACTATGCAGTTCATGTCTCTTGAGCCAATATATTATCTTGACCACTTTATCATTGTAATGAAAATCATGTAAATTTTCAACTAATCCATGGGTGAAAAATCCAGTGGCATTTTCAGTGGGCCATAAAACATGCCTGTCCTGGGTTGTGCGTATGTATGTGTATGTCTAATAAAAAAAGAAATTCTATAGACTTCAGTACAAATAAAAAAGTAAGCATTGAAAATAAGCTAATACATAGAAAAATTTTAAAATGTTACAAGAGAATTAATTTTTTCTGGTTCACAAAAAACTAACTGAATGTGTAGAATTTTGAAGAAGAGCAGGATTCTGCTTTTTTATTTTAAAAGTGCATATTTCATTACTGTTCTTAGATTGTGAAACTAACAAAATAATCCATATAAAAAGTTATTTTTGCAGTTATGAATTCAAAATTATTTTTCTTTTGCTAATTAGAATATGGCAAACTGAACTCAATTAACTTTGAGTCGAGAAGGATTTATCACTAACTCACTTTGCCATGCCCCTTACACTACTAATTAAACATGCACACTTAATATGGTCATGTGGAATCCTTGAATCAGCTTTTCTCAACCTAGATACCCTCCAGTGTCTGGACCTCAATCCCTAACCAATAGGACCATTTTAAAGAATATTGGGAATTGAAGTTCACAGAATGCTCAGATTGCAATACAGTCATGGCCGAAATTGTTGGCACCCCAAAATTTTTCCAGAAAATCAAGTATTTCTCACAGAAAAGTATTGCAGGAACACATGTTTTGCTATACACAGGTTTATTCCCTTTGTGTGTATTGGAACACAACAAAAAAGGGAGGAAAAATGCAAATTGGACATAATGTCAAACAAAACTCCAAAAATGGGCTGGACAAAATTATTGGCACCCTTTCAAAATTGTGGATAAATAAGATTGTTTCAAGCATGTGATGCTCCTTTAAACTCACCTGGGGCAAGTAACAGGTGTGGGCAATATAAAAATCACACCTGAAAGCAGATAAAAAGGAGAGAAGTTCACTTAGTCTTTGTATTGTGTGTCTGTGTGTGCCACACGAAGCATGGACAACAGAAAGAGGAGAAGAGAACTGTCTGAGGATTTTGAGAACCAAAATTGTGGACAAATATCAACAATCTCAAGGTTACAAGTCAATCTCCAGAGATCTAGATTTGCCTTTGTCCACAGTGCGCAACATTATCAAGAAGTTTGTAACCCATGGCACTGTAGCTAATCTCCCTGGTCGTGGACGGAAGAGAAAAATTGATGAAAGGTTGCAACGCAGGATAGTCCGGATGGTGGATAAGCAGCCCCAAACAAGTTCCAAAGGAATGCAAGCTGTCCTGCAGGCTCAGGGAGCATCAGTGTCAGCGCGAACTATCCGTCGACATTTAAATGAAATGAAACGCTATGGCAGGAGACCCAGGAGGACCCCACTGCTGACACAGAGACATAAAAAAGCAAGATTACAGTTTGCCAAAATGTACTTGAGTAAGCCAAATTCATTCTGGGAAAAGGATAAAACATATGCCAGAATAATGACTAAAGAAATATTTTATTATCTGCTAACTTTTTGGGGTCATAATAACTTTTGAAAAAAATGATTACATGATATTTTGAGTTGTTTCAACCACACAATCCAAAAAAGCAAACATTTAAAATAATGACCTTAAATTAGAAATGGGGCTTCAATAGTAAAATAAGTGAAGAGGAAAAGTGAGAAAAGCAATGACTATATGAACACATTTCCTAATTTCTATTTGGAAAAAATGATTATCAATCCATAACACTGTAGATTAAATCAGGATAGTCTACCTTTGAGTTGCACAGTTACTAGGCAAGAGGCAAGAGAGCAATACAGTTGTTTTTCTCTATGTGTTCTCAATCAACAAAATATGTCTGCTTGACATTCATATTTTGCTTTTCAGCTTATTCTGGCACAATGGTCTTCTGAGCATAGAAATGCTTGTAATGTATGGGAGTTAAGCATTTCCTATCTGCATTTATATTTATTTACCCAGTGGTGTAACATGTCACAGAAAACAGTCATTTATGAAAAATGTGTGCATTGTATTGTTTGGTTCAGAAATTAGAAAAATATAAAGTTACAGAATTTGTGTCTTAATACTGCACAGGGTCTTGTGTATACAGAAGTGGCCAAAATTGTGGAAACCTTTTGGGAAAAGTGTACATTTGAGGTTTGATGGCTAATAATAACACTTTTTTTGGAGTAGTACCATAAAATTATATATCAATGGTGGAACCGTTTACCGGTTGAGCTCTGGATGGCTCCCGACCTTCGCTCCTTCCGACGTGATCTAAAAACCTATTTGTTTGAACAAGCCGGCCTGGTCTGATGGGTTTGGGTTTTAATTATTGCTTTAATATAATTTATTTTTACATTTGGGCACTAAGGTTTAATTTGTTTTTAATTTTGTATTTTGGTTATTTTGGTATTTATGGCCCTGTTCACCGCCCTGAGTCCTTCGGGAGAAGGGCGGTATACAAATAAAATAAAATAAAATAAATAAATAAATAAATAAATTTAAGCAAGAATGTAATGCAACATAGTTTGTTAAATTATCTGTATTGTATTCTATGAAAAGTTATAACCAAATAACTAGAAAAAGGAAGCACAACTTGCTTAGGTTGATATCAGGTCACTTTCCTTCATCTGGTTGTAGCCAATGAGCATGAGTGCTTAGAGAGCCAGTCAGGTGTCATCTTGTTTTGGCAATGAGCCAATCAGATCACAGTAGGATTCAGTTATTGATGTCATGTACTGAAGCTGAGAGGAAGACATTTGTCAGTGTGTTATGTGATTGCTATCAAGTTGGTTGGTTTTTTTGTGTTCTTTCATTTAGTGAGCTTGTAAAACATGATAAAATTAAAGTAATGGTTGTCTGGTTGCCCAGAAAGCGATGTAAAATAGTATTATTAAGTGAACAAGGCTACAGTTATAAAGAAATTAGAAGAAAAATTGATGGAAACTTAACCAAAGGTGGCATTTCTACTGTACATTTTTCCCAAAAGGTTTCCACAATTTCCACAATTTTCCACTACTGTACATGTATGGCTACTAGCTGATCTAACTATATTTGAAGTGTGGCATGCATCCAGCAGACTCATGCTTAGATGATTTTGCTATTTGGGAAATAGCTGACAGAATTGGGAGAAAATTTTCTTGAATTCATATACAAAAGAAAAAAAGAAGAACTCATTCTTATAAAAGAGAAAATAGCCA
This sequence comes from Vipera berus, assembly GCF_964194415.1. NCBI lineage: Eukaryota > Metazoa > Chordata > Lepidosauria > Squamata > Viperidae > Vipera > Vipera berus. Next base: position 107,875,328 of record NC_138205.1, read on the forward strand.
ATTAGCAAGCCCAATGACTAATGATGAGTGCACAATGTTAGATGTGGGCCTTGACTTAACAACCATTTGTTTAGCAACCATTCAAAGTTGCAACGGTACTGAAAAATGTTGATTTACATCCGGTTCTCACACTTAACAATGGTTGCAACATTTGGGTTCTTGGCAACTGATATATATTTATAATAGTTGCAACATCCGAGGATCATATGATCATCATATGTGACTTTCTGTGAGGCTTCTGATAAACAGTCAATGGCTGAAATAGAATCACTTAACAACCATAGCAAAAGTCAAAACATTGGGCATGACGCACTTAACAATCACCTTGTTTAGCAACAGAAATTCTGGTCTCAATCATAGTCATAAGTTCAGTACTACTTGTACTAAATATCATTCCCCCTCATAACCTTGCTTTTAGCCATACAAGATCTGGTGGAAAGTGAAATTCAGCAACATTTGGCAGATGTTACATTGTGCACTCATGTACTAGATTACACTCCAATTCATTTGTCTACATAATATTTTTTTGAAAGAAGTAAGTGCTGTTTAGCAATTATTATATAAGGAATGGTTAGCATTAAAACATTTCAGTTAAGTTATTCCAATATCATTCCATCAGGAGAAAGAGAATGTATTGGTCTCCATATGAAATACGTATAGTATTGAAGTTCTCAAACTTTTGGCCCTTTGTACTATCTAGCTTTTGATAATCCATAATGCTGTATAGTCCCTTTTTCAAGCCATCCAAATAGACTGACATCACTAGCACTGAAAACATTCTAGACTCTGCCCTTCATAAAAAAAATTTAAAAAGTGAAAGAAATTTTTCTGTCAATTCTGAATCTCTCTAAAAACACTTGTTAAACAAATGTTAACAGGGTAAAGAATCGGGTTTTTTTAAATGGCCTCATGAATTATATTATCCTGAACAGCCAAACGTGATTATATGGGGAGAAACTGAATACAAGCTATAATAATTACTTTCTCAGAGTAGGACCCGTCTTGCTACCCCAATTGTTGTATTCTTTACTATTACTGTACTTCACAAATTGTAGAACCAGAATCCTGATGAACTCTGACATGGTGGAAATGTCAAGTTTATTTGCTTACCTAGAGTTGCCAGTCCCTAATTTCAGAAATAAATTTCACTCCCCACATTACTTCCCTGCACTTTGAATTAAACAGTAGAGCCATAACCAATCAAGAATTGATATGAAAGGATACTAATAGAATCAAAATAGTTAAAGCTTATTTGTGAAACCTGGCAGAATCTTGTCTTCTCTGGTGTTCTCCAGATGTATTGAATTATAACTCACACAATCTGATGCCAAAGGCTGATGGATTTTGAAGTGAAAACACATCTGGAGGGCAACAAGTAAGGAAATGTTGGTATTGTGAACTAACCACAGCCTTGTTCACTTTCAAATGAAAATTTGAAGATTATCCAGCAGGCTTTCAATATGCATGTCTGCTAATTACTACTGTTTAATCTATTGAGTTGTTCACCAGTGTTGCAGCACCAACTTTATTATGTCAGTATTTTGTTCTTTTGTTTCACAGCTGCAGATAAACTTGAATTATGCACAATTCATAAAAGGTCTTGCTGAATTATTTTCTTGACAAGTTTAAAATACCAGTCAATTTATTAACTTGTTTGTTAGGAAATGTAGTTCAGTCTTTATAGATCAGTGAAAATATCTCTTAGGATGAAGCACTTTGCTGCCTGTGTGAAGTTTCATTTTCTGCCATGAAACGTTTTTCAGTCAATTTAATATTTTTCTTATATTTCCCTTTTATATTCTGTCATTTATCAGTTGACTGAAGATTAATTAGAAACATATACACAATGATAGTTTTGTTTCTAGTGACAATTTTTATGTCAGGTGCTTTGTAATACCAGAAATTACAATAATATCTGTAGTAATATTTTATATTTTCTTTCTGGAATGCACCCCATAGAATTCTTGGTAGATTAGTTTGTTGTTGTTGTTAGCTGCGAAGTCGTGTCCGACCCATCGCGACCCTATGGAGAACGTTCCTCCAGGCCTTCCTGTCCTCTACCATCTTCTGGAGTCCATTTAAGCTCGCGCCTACTGCTTCAGTGACTCCATCCAGCCACCTCATTCTCTGTCGTTCCCTTCTTCTCTTGCCCTCAATCTTTCCCAGCATTAGGCTCTTCTCCAGTGAGTCCTTCCTTCTCATTAGGTGGCCAAAGTATTTGAGTTTCAGCTTCAGGATCTGGCCTTCTAAAGAGCAGTCAGGGTTGATCTCCTCTAGGACTGACCGGTTTAATCGCCTTGCAGTCCAAGGGACTCGCAGGAGTCTTCTCCAGCACCATACAGTTGCAAGAAAAAGTATGTGAACCCTTTGGGATTACGTGGAGTTTTGCATGAATTGGCCATAAAATGCGCTCTAAACGTCATGTAAGTCACAACAATAGAAAAACACAGTCTGCTTAAAATAATACTACACAAACATTAGCTGTTGTCATGTTTTAATTGAAGATAAGATGGAAACATTCACAGTGCAGGGTGGAAAAAGTATGTGAACCTTTGGACTTAATAACTGGTTGACCCTCCTTTGGCAGCAATAACCTCAACCAAACGTTTCCTGTAGTTGCAGATCAGACCTGCACAACGATCTGGAGTAATTTTGGACCACTCCTCTTCACAAAACTGTTTCAGTGCAGCAATATTCTTGGGATGTCTGGTGTGAATCGCTCTCTTAAGGTCATGCCACAGCATTTCAATCGGGTTGAGGTCAGGACTGACTGGGCCACTCCAGAAGGCATATTCTGTTCTGTTGAAGCCATTGTTTTGTTGAATTACTTGTATGCTTTGGGTCATTGTCCTGTTGCATCACCCATCCTCTGCGGAGCTTCAGTTGGCGGACAGATGGTCGTATGTTTTCCTGCAAAATGTCCTGATAAACTCTGGAATTCATTTTCCCATCAATGACAACAATCCGTCCAGGCCCTGAGGCAACAAAGCAGCCCCAAACCATGATGCTCCCTCCGCCATGTTTTACAGTGGGGATGAGGTTTTGATGTTGGTGTGCTGTGCCTTTTTTTCTCCACACATAGTGTTGTGTGTTTTTCCCAAACAACTCAATTTTGGTTTCATCTGTCCACAGTATATTTTGCCAGTAGTGCTGTGGAACATCCAGTTTGCTCTTTTGCAAACTTCAAAGGTGCTGCAATATTTTTTTTGGACAGCAATGGCTTCCTCCATAGTGTCCTCCCATGTACTCCATTCTTGTTTAATGTTTTCCTTATTGTAGATGTGTCAACAAAAATGTTAGCATGTGCCAGAGATTTCTGTAGGTCTTTAGCTGACACTCTAGGATTCTTCTTTACCTCATTAAGCATTATGCACTGTGCTCTTGCAGTCATTTTTCCAGGACGACCACACCTAGGGAGAATAGCAACAGTGCTAAACTTTCTCCATTTGTAGAAAGTCTGTCTTACCGTGGACACATGAACATCAAGGCTTTTGGAGATACTTTTGTAACCCTTTCCAGCTTCATGCAAGGGTAGGCCTTCATGATCGTAGGCCTTCTGAGAGCTCTTTTCCGCGAGGCATGGTTCACATCAGACAGTGCTTCTTGAGACCAGTAAACCCAAAACAGGTGTGTGTTTTTAAAGGGCAGGACAGCTGTCAGCAACACATCCAATATCATCACACTGATTGGAGTCAAGGTTGGCTCACTCCTGGCTCCAATTAGCTCTTGGAGAAATCATTAGGCTAGGGGTTCACATACTTTTTCCACCCTGCACTGTGAATGTTTACATGTTATGTTCAATTAAAACATGACAACAGCTAATGTTTGCATAGTATTATTTTAAGCAGACTGTGTTTTTCTATTGTGACTTACATGACGTTTAGAGCGCATTTTATGGCCAATTCATGCAAAACTCCACATAATCCCAAAGGATGATTAATAATAATAATAATAATAATAATAATAATAATAATGATGATGATGATGATGATAATAATGATGATGATGATGATGAAGAAGAAGAAGAAGAAGAAGAAGAAGAAGAAGAAGAAGAAGAAGAAGAAGAAGAAGAAGAAGAAGAAGTTGTAAGGGACCTTGGAGGTCATCTAGTCTAACCCCATGCTCAGGCAGGAAACCCTATACCATTTCAGGCAAATGGCTGTCCAGTCTCTTCTTAAAAACCTCCAGTGTTGGAGCATTCACCACCTCTGGAGGCAGGTTGTTCCACTGGTTAATTGTTCTAACAGTCAGAAAGTTTCTCCTTAGTTCTAGGTTGCTTCTCTCCTTGACTAGTTTCCATCCATTGCTTCTTGTCCTGCTTTCAGGTGCTTTGGAAAATAGCTTGACTCCCTCTTCTTTGTGGCAGCCCCTGAGATATTAGAACACTGCTATCATGTCACTCCTCACCCTTCTCTTCATTAAACTACACATACCTAATTCCAGCAACCGTTCCCGATGTGTTTTAGCCTCCAGTCCCCCAATCATCTTTGTTGCTCTTCTCTGTACCCTTTCTAGAGTCTCGACATCTTTTTTACATCGTGGTGACCAAAACTGGATGCAGTATTCCAGGTGTGGCCTTACCAAAGCATTGTAAAGTGGTATTAGTACTTCACTTGATCTTGATTCTATCCCTCTGTTAATGCAGCCTAGCACTGTGTTGGCTTTTTTGGCAGCTGCAGCAGACTGCTGGCTCATATTGAAGTGACTGTCTACTAGGACTCCGAGGTCCCTCTCACAGTTACTACAATTGAGCAAGGTACCACCTATACTATACCTGTGTATTTGATTTTTCCTGCCTAAATGTAGAACCTTACTTTTTTCACCATTGAATTTCATTTTGTTAGATAGCGCCCAGTGTTCGAATCTGTCCAGATCCTCCTGTATTTTAAGCCTATCTTCTGGAGTATTGGCTATTCCTGCCAGCTTGGTGTCGTCTGCAAATTTGATGAGTTCCCCATCTATCCCCTCATCCAAGTTGTTAATGAAGATATTGAAGAGCACTGGGCCCAGAACAGAGCCCTGGGGCACCCCACTACACACTTCCTTCCATGTAGATGCAGTTCCATTGAGGACCACACGCTGAGTAGCTCTTTTAAAGTCCAAGATTCTAGTTTGGCTGTGTTCTATTGCTTGTGCCTCCAGAATGTTGAATTCCAATATTGCATGATCACTTCCCCCCAAAGTTCCTGTGGCTTCGACATTTTCTATCATTTCATCTCTGTTTGTGAGAATTAAATCCAATATGGCTAATCCCCTAGTTCCCTTCTCTACTTTTTGGGAGAGAAAGTTGTCTACTAGGTTTGTCAGGAATCTGTTTGATCTTCCACTTGGTGCAGGGTTTGTCTCCCAGTTGATATCAGGGTAATTAAAGTCCCCCATTACTATTGTGATCTGCTTCTTACATACCTTAGTTAGCTGACTAGCAAAAAGTTCATCTATTTCCTCTGCTTGGTTGGGCGGCCTATAGTATACACCTATGGCAATGTCATTTTTCCCCTTTTATATTGACCCAAATGCATTCAGGTTTACAGTTTTCGTCATTGTTGTGCTCTATTTCTGTAGAGAGAAAGTTTTTTCTTATATATAGAGCAACTCCACCTCCTCTTTTGTTTAGTCTGTTTCTTTTAAATAGTTTAAATCCCTCTAGCTGTGTGCTCCATTTGTAGGTTTCGTCCCACCATGTTTCCGTAATGGCAACAATATCATATCCGCCCTCATTTACCTGAATTTCTAGTTCACCCTGCTTACTGTTCATACTCTGTGCATTAGTGTATAGACATTTGAGTCCTTTATGACTGACCCTGTGTTTACTTGCTGCATAACTTGTGTGGTGCCTGGCTTCCCCTATTTTCTTAGATTGCCGGGGACAGTGATGTTCTGTATCAATTAACTCACTGTCCCCATTGTTTAGTTTAAATGTTCCTCCAGAAAAGCTGTGATTTTATTGCCAAGTAACTCAGTCCCTTTCTTGGATGGATGCAGACCATCTCTTTTATACATTTTTTCATTGGACCAGCTACAGACATCATGACTAATATAACCAAAGCCTTCTCTTTTACACTACTTCTTTAGCCACATATTAAATTCTGCTATACGCTGGCCTTTTCCATTTTGCTCCTTATACACTAGTAAAACCTCTGAAAAAGTAAGCCTACAGCCTATTCTGCTAAGTTCCTGCCCCAAGCTCTGGAAATCATTTTGCACAGGGAGTACATCTTTTTGGGACAGATCGTTAGTGCCAAGATGTACAATAGCCTCCACATCACAGTCCTTGCTGGCATTCTTGATTATTTTAGAAATACGCTTCTTGTCCCTACTGGCAGTAGCATCTGGAAGACACCTGACTTCTTTCAAAACCTCTATGTCCTTTCCTAAATTTACATCCCTTATAATTGAATCACCAACCAGAAGGTGGCTTCTCTTTTTGGATGCCTTTCTGTTTTTGCATGACTGGTGTGTAATACCAGATTCACACTTCTCCCTGTCGAAAACAAGTTTTTCATCTTGGACCACGATCCCCTGCTTATTTGAGTTGTTATCACAGATACCTTTACCTGTCTCCTTAATGTCCCTATTAAGGTCAGAAAGAGCACTGTATCTGTTGTGCAGGGACACAGCAAAAGCTTTGGGTTTATGGTTCACAGATCTCACCCTGCCAGATCCCATGGTTGTCCACACTGCCCTTCTCCTGCAGGATCTTTGTGGTAGAGGGGTCTGATAGCACGGAGGCTCAATAGGGTAGAAGGGCTGAACTGGACACCTAATTTCTGCCTGAAGAGCACAGATTACAGACCCTAGATAAATAATCTGTCCTTGTAGACTAGTGATTTATTTACAGATAGGACAGTTTCCAAGTTTGAAAAGGGTACTGCGAAAGACAGTTGCAAAACAAGTGTTGCACTGAACTAAGCCAGACATGCTGAGATACAACGAATCTCAGATGCACTTGCCCTGAATGTACCGCTGCTGGTTTTGATTTTTAGTTATATAATTCACGCACCGTTAGGCACGCGGGCCACTACTTTTTTGGTGCAGCCCTTCCAAAACTTACAGGATGTAGCACTTCCCAGCAGCTCTGAACAGTTGAAATTCTGCTGAAAAGTGATGGAGATCCAATCAGGGCCCCAAATGCAGTTCAGATACAATGCAAACCAATCAGGGCTCTAGCTACTTTTTTGGTGCAGCCCTTCCAAAACTTACAGGATGTAGCACTTCCCAGCACCTCTGAACAGTTGAAATTCACATACTTTTTCTTGCAACTGTAGTTCAAAGGCCTCAATTCTTTGGCGCTCAGGCTTTCTTATGGTCCAACTTTCACTGCCATACATTGCAACTGGGAAGACCATAGCCTTGAGTATACACACTTTTGTTGACAGGGTGATGTCTCTGCTGTTTAGTGTGCTGTCTAGATTTGCCATGGCTTTCCTCCCCAGGAACAAGCGTCTTTTAATTTCTTGGCTACAGTACCCATCTGCAATGATCTTGGAGCCCAGGAAAATAAAATCTGTCACTACCTCCATTTCAACAGGGCCGGATGCCATGATCTTGGTTTTCTTAATGTTAACTTTCAACCCAACTTTTGCACTCTCCTTCTTCACCCGCAACAAGAGGCTCTTTAGTTCTTCTTCACTTTCTGCCATTAGAGTGGTATCATCTGCATATCTTAGCTTGTTGATATTTCTCCAGGCAATCTTAATTCCAACTTTTGATTCATCTTGCCCTGCCTTTCTCATGATGTGCTCTGCATATAAGTTAAATAGGCAGGACGACAGTAAACAGCCTTGCCGGACTCCTTTCCCAATTTTGAACCAATCAGTGGTTCTGTGTCCAGTTCTCACTGTTGCTTCTTGACCCGCATATAGGTTTCTCAAGAGACAAATAAGATGGTATGGTACGCCCATCTCTTTAAGAACTTGCCACAGTTTGTTGTGATCCACACAGTCAAAGGCTTTAGCATAGTCAATGAAGTAGAAGTAGATGTTTTTCTGGAACTCCCTAGCTTTCTCCATGATCCAGCATATGCTGGCAATTTGATCTCTAGTTCCTCTGCCTCTTTGATATCCTGCCTGTACTTCTGGTAGTTCTTGATCCACATACTGCTGGAGTCTATCCTGTAGGATTTTAAGCATAACTTTACTAGCATGTGAAATGAGTGCAATCGTGCGATAGTTTGAACATTCTTTGACACTGCCTTTCTTTGGAATTGGGATGTAAACTGATCTTTTCCAATCCTGTGGCCATTGTTGAGTTTTCCAAATTTGCTGGCAAATTGAGTGTAGCACTTTTACTGCATCGTCTTTTAAGATTTTGAATCGCTCAGCTGAAATACTGTTACCTCCACTAGCTTTGTTGTCGCTCAGTTTTTCTAAGGCCCACTTCACTTCACATTCTAGGATGTCTGGCTCAAGGTCAGTGACCACCTCATTGTGGTTATCAGGGACGTTAAACTCATTCTTGTATTGTTCTTCTGTAATTTTGCCACCTCTTCTTAATCTCTTCTGCCTCTGTTAGGTCCCTGCCATTTTGGTCCTTTATCATGCCCATTTTTGCATGAAACGTTCCCTTCATCTCTCCAATTTTCTTGAAGAGATCTCTGGTCCTCCCTATTGTTTTCTTCTATTTCTTTGCACTGTTCATTTAAGAAGGCATTCTTATCTCTTCTAGCTATTCTCTGAAATTCTGCATTCAGTTGGGTGTATCTTTCTTTTTCTCCCTTGCCTTTCGCTTCCGTCCTTTCCTCAGCCATTTGCAAAGCTTCCTCAGATAGTCATTTTGCTTTCTTGTATTTCTTTTTCTTTGGGATGGTTTTAGTTGCTACCTCTTGTACAATGTTGCAAACCTCTGTCCATAGTTCTTCAGGCACTCTGTCTATCAGATCTAATTCCTTAAATCTATTTGTCACCTCTATTGTATATTCAACAGGGATATGATTTAATTCATACCTGGGTGGCCTAGTGCTTTTCCCTACTTTCTTCAGTTTAAGCCTAAACTTTGCAACAAGAAGCTCCTGGTCTGAGCCATAGTCAGCTCCTTGTCTTGTTTTTACTGACTGTATAGAGCTTCTCCATCTTTGGCTGCAGAGCATATAGTCAATCTGATTTCTGTGTTGACCATCTGGTGATGTCCATGTGTAGAGCCATCTCTTGGGTTTTTGGAAAAGTGTTTGCTATGACCATCGTATTGTCTTGACAAAATTCTATCAGCCTGTGCCCTGCTTCATTTTGTACTCCAAGGCCAAACCTGCCTGTTATTCTGGTTATCTTTTGGCTTCCTACTTTAACATTCCAATCCCCCATGATGATAAGCACATCATTTTTTGGTATTAGTTCTATAAGGTGCTGTAGGGCTTCATAGAACTGGACAATTTCATCCTCTTCAGCACCGGTAGTTGGGGCATAGACTTGGACTACTGTGATATTGAATGGTTTGCCTTGGATTCGAACTGAGATCATTCTGTCATTTTGGGGATTGTATCTCAGTATTGCTTTTCCTACTCTTTTATTGACTGTGAAGGCTACTCCATTTCTTCTGAGGGATTTTTGCCCACAATAGTATACCTGATGGTCATCTGAATTAAATTCACCCATTCCTGTCCATTTTAGTTTGCTGATTCCTAAGATGTCAATGTTCAATCTTGTCATCTCTTGTTTGACCACGTCCAGCTTTCCTTGATTTTTGGATCTTACATTCCAGGTTCCTATGAAGAAAAAATTTTTACAGCATCAGACTTTCCTTTTCTTTCGCCAAGTTTGCAAAATAAAAGTATTTGAAGCAAGAGATTGAATTGTTTTTATGACCATATTTTCACCATAAGAACTGTGTGATGTGAATTGGATTGATTGAGTGACCAGGCCAAAGCTGGTTTTCATCCCATGACATTCTGTGGGTTGAAGAACCATTGATAAACATTGAGTGTAGTTTTCAAGCAAGCTGTGGATTCATAATAGATATGCTATCCAGCCCAAGTGACAGTCAATGTGTCAGATCTTTTGCTAAAAGCAAGATAAATTACATCATTACTGCTAATGAAATTATAATGTTAAGTAAGTAAACTCAGTGATTACCTAGAATTTTGTTTTTATTCTCTATCTTGACAGATGTGATTTACCATTGCTTTCCTCTATGTCAGGCATGTCAAACTGCCGGCCAACGGGCCGGATGTGTCACACCGAAACCACGCCTACCCCATTGCTGGCAATGGGGGAAAAGTCCCGAAACGTTGCACGATGTCACATGACATTGCAAGTTTGACATGCCTGCTCTATATTGTTTTTATCACTTCTTAGTCTAACCTATATAGACTTTATGCAGACTCCCATTACTAATCTTCCATGTTAATACAAACTAGGTCTGAGACTATCAGACTTGTTATATAACTTACTGTTTTTCTTCCTAGATGTTGACAGATCAGTTAGCTAGAACAGAGGTCCTCAACCTTTTGGGCACCGGTTCTGTGGAGAGAGGTTTTTCCACAGACCGGAGAATACATGGTTTTGTGTGCTGCCTGCTTCCCGTGAATGGGGCTTTGTTTGTGCGGCCCAGTTGCTGGCATGCCGCTGCCCAGTACTGGTCCACGGACCAGGGGTTAGGGACCCCTTACCTAGAGCTTTAGAGAACTCTAGAGTCAGACTGACTAATATAGCTTTCTCTTTCCCTCTTTTTCTAGTTGTGTCTTTTCCTGACTTCTGGGGGAAAAATAGGGACAGCATTTATCCTGTTCCTCTTCACTGGCACTTCACCTGTTTTCAAGATTTACTTAAAGGTGATAAATGGAGATTTGGCCTAATCAACAAAACTTAAGTCCTTTATCTGACCCTTGAAAAAAGAGCTCATTTTAGGATAGGAGCTATTGTTTGACTATATTTCTGTTAAATTCTAGCTAGAATCCTGATCCTTTATTCCGCAAGACAACTTTTTGGAAATTTATTCAAAGGATGGGATAAGTAAAATTTCCCTTATTGGGACAATAAAACTTGTTGATTAGTACTAAATTATGCTTTTCAAAAAATATAATTTACTTTTAGACATGATTATCCACATTTTTCATTATTTAAGTGATTGCTAGTTCTTTTGTTCATTTTATTAAACTTTCGTGCTTTCAGCAGTGCCACCAAATTCATTCCCTGGATTTCTATGGAGAAGTAGGCATTTTTAATATTTTTTTTTCTATTTCTTCAATTTCTTTGTGATATGTTTTTTGCTGTATTCATATAATGAGAATCATCCCAATAGGTCTCAGTTATGCTTTTAAATCATATTTGCCTTCCTGTACTGTGAGCTTAAGTTTATTTTGTTCATGTTCCATACCCTTTGCATTAGTATATTAGCCATGAATTTTATGAATCAGGGTAATTTCTGAATTTTCACTGAGAAAATTAATAATCCACAGTAATCCAAATTACTCCTAAAATGCAGAAATCCTTTGGTGAAGTTCTTTGGGGTCTCTAACTCTATTTCACACCACAGTTTAAAGCTCTTTTGGAAAAATGTGTTATGCTGTAACCAAGCAATTTTTTGATGAGTGATCCACCTTATCCTACCAACCATCACCCAATTAAGAAAGATCTAGAATCTATAAAGATCAGTTCACATATCACACTAAGCCATGTCTTATTGAATTTGCCACAGTGGGTTGAACTAAACAATAAATATGTTTTATAAATTATAATCGCCTAGAGTCATAGAGTATATTAGGCCCAAAACAAGGAAGCTATATTTTATCTTAGTACGGTATAAAAGTTATGGGATTGTGCAAAGCCAGACTGGAAATTTATTTGTAACATATACGTCTTCTGCCAGATGAATCAAGAGTTTGGTCAAAAGAAAGTTAAAAGGGTTGGGTCCAGGTTATCTGAGGAACTGTCATACCCCACTGGCATTGGCCCACCCCACTTGTTCCAGCAGAATGGACCTACTGCAGACCTCATCAACCTAGAATTTTGGTTGATGGGTGTAAGGGAAGTGCCTTTTCTACCTTTTGGAACATCTTATTGTTAAAGGTGAAGTCTGCTCCAAACCTTCTGGCCTGAGGAGGCCTTAAGAGACCTCACTCTGCTGGTTGCCATTCGGTCCTAAGGTCAGCACTTTAGACTGGAAGTGAGTGATGTAGTGTCAGAGAAGGCGCCACTTCCTTTCCATTTTAGCCTATGTTTTTAGTATATATTTAATCCTCTGTAATTGTAATTGTTTTTATATTTATAATTGTTTTTATATTGCTATTCTTATTACTGTCTAACCTACCAGAGTTGCTTTGGAGAGCAAGAGAACTGCATATTAAATGGTGGATAAATAGATGATAAGGGACGCGGTGGCTCAGTGGGTTAGGATGCTGAGCTTGTCGATCAGAAGGTCAGCAGTTTGGCGGGTCGAATCCCGAGTGCCGCATAACAGAAGGGGAAGGAAAATAACACAATCAATTTGAGAAACATCTATTTATCAACACATTAAATAGGCTGATGGTGCTACTATTAACCTAGGTTGGATTACTTTTGACTAATTTAAGAACATTCACCAGAGCAAAGTTCATTTTAGGGATAGCAGGTTAATTAGCCATGTTAACCTTGTAGGTAGTGGTATCAATTCTATTTAATCATCTTCTGCAGCATTTATTCACAGGTTATTATTATAATTGCTTGAACTTGAAGACAGACTAATGCTATCATAGAATAGGGATGGAGGGCAGCAATAGCATTCTTAAATATCCGCTGTTGCCATTCAGTGACTTTCCTGTTATTATTATTGTTTCATTAAAAATATCAAAATGGTCACCCTATCTTCTCTGTACTTGGGAATGTTAAAAAGAGCGTCCATTTTGCTTTAAGGCTCTGCTGGATTATTCTTTGAAGACCTATTGCTTTGAGTTTTGTTCTGGGATATATATATGTGAAAACTGTTCCCTGAAATCTTCTATATTATGCTTTCTTACTTTGCCTGCATATTTACAACTCTAGTCTTTTGGTTTATGAGTAGCAAAAGCCAACTGTCACTATTTGCTGTAAATAGAAGCATTTAATAATTTTCTGTTCTGCCACATTTGTCAGCTTTGAATATTCTGTCAGTTGAAAATATAAATAGCAGCACAATTCAGCAACATTGACACTAGAAATTTATTTGGTCACAGTGGGAAGTATCTACGGTATCTGGAAAGTATCAGATACAAACTTGACAAATGAGCAATTTACAGATGTTCTTTCCTTCCCACACACATTATTTTACTGCTTTAGTTTAGTGGCAAGATGAATAAGTATTATATAGCTTCATGCTGCATAAAATGTGTGACCATTCAGTCAAGTTTCTCATGATTCGTTGCATGCAATCATTTGCAAAGGTGTCATGGTTGCTGTTTTTAAACTGTACCCAATTAGCTTGACCCAGACTCAAGAAATGCACAAAATCACTGGACTCTGGGTAAGTGGTTTCTTCATACCTCTGTATAAGGGTTGGAGAGATGTTTGATTTTGTAAAAATAAGCATAAAAGTGATATATGACTGCTTTCTATATTCTGTTGATATCTCTAATGCTATTACTGTGAGAATTACTGTTATATTATTACCCTTCATACTTTCACAGTGATTACATTATATACTGTTACAAGTCAATTACTATTACTTTATTACTATTATCTATTGCTCTTACAATTTCCTATATACTAGACTCTATGCTAAAAATTAGTACATAATCAAAGTTTCCTTCTTAAACCTGTCTTAAGTCTCCTCTCTGAGATTTCTTCTTTTGTTTTTGGTTAATAGTCAGCATGTAGACTTCTACCTTTTTTGCATTGTGCTTTGTCTTGCTGTGCTGCTATACTTCATTTGGACCATCCACTCCTTCTGAAGGAAAAAAACAACAACCTTCTTTCATTTGGTTGCTGAACTGTTTGCTGATGTCTGTCAAGCTCCAAAATACAGAACTTCTCCCAAGCTGTGTCGGGTTGCAGTCTTAAAGGCAACTCTACCAGTCTGACACTAATGGGCTCAAATGGAAGGCAAAGAAGGTACCACACACAGTTCTGCTAGGCAGCCTGCTTTTCCACACAAAATTCATTCACTTACAAATAATTCTCCCTCCCCACAATGGGGAGTGTATAGCTATGTCATACACATTGGCTGGCACCGGAATTTTTTGTGTGAATATATGTTCTGTGTGATTCTTAATTTTCATTGCTAAGAGGAATAGGAAACGTATCTTGACCCACTGGATATTATGATGCTGAGCATGAACTTGGCCACTATAAGAAAACCATTAAGTTCCAGATTTTTTTAATAGATCTTTACTTTAAGGAACAAAATAATACTTTTGGATTTGTAGATATTAAATAGTTAATTATTTCATTTGTCAGAGATAATATAATTATCCCAACACTTTAGCTTGGTGAACATGATAAAAATATAGGAAGACCTGCAGGCAACGCTAACAAATTTGCATTTAATAAATAACTAAGCATATGTGGTGTTAGGTACCACTGATGCTGCTGTTCTGCTTTTTTTTGTAAACTGCATTAAATGTTTATTTGAAAGCTCTTCTGGCTTCAGTGAGCCAAAAACCTGGCTCAGACTTAACATTTAAATAAGAGCAAGAATCTTTTTCAGCCCACAGATTTTTCACCCCCAAGTAGGCATGGTAAAGACTCAAAGAGAGCTGAAATTGTAGATGTTTGGGCAAGCTATTTAAAAAACAGCAACTGGGTGTATGAATCTCATTGGAAATATAATATGCCTAATTTTCTTCTTACTTAGGTTAAAAAACCATGGAAAGTTGTACCACTCAATTTCATATAAACCGATGTTGCCAGATTATATTGCTTTCTCTTCATCATATAAAAAAATCAGATGTTTTTCAAAGTCAGGTCAGAACAATCAACCTTCCCTCAGTGGCTTCTGTTAAAGCACTTCTGGTGTATCAAAGTCACTATGGTCAAGCAAATTCATTCATTATCAGGAAGCTGCTTTGCAGAATTGCTTTGAAAGGATTGAGATATGGCATAGGGTTGGGGTATTTCATGGACTACCTCACTCCAATCACATCTCCTGTCCCATGTGGTTCAGAAGGATAAAAACGTTTAGATGATGATGATGATAATGACGATGACAATAATAATAATAATAATAATAATAATAATAATAATAATAATAATAATAATAATAGTTGGAAGGGACCTTGGAGGTCTTCTACTCTAACCCCCTGCTCAGCCAAGAAACCCTATACCATTTCTGACAAATAGCTGTCCAGTGTCTTCTTAAAAACTTCCAGTGTTGGAGCATTCACAACTTCTGGAGGCAGGTTGTTCCATTGATTAATTGTTCTAACTGTCAGGAAATTTCTCCTTAGTTCTAGGTTGCTTCTCTCTTTGATTAAGTTTCCATCCGTTGCTTCTTGTCCTGCCTTCAGGCGCTTTGGAGAATAGCTTGACTCCCTCTTCTTTATGGCAGCCCTTGAGATATTGGAACACTGCTATCATGTCACCCCTCATCCTTCTCTTCATTAAACTAGACATACCCAATTCCAGCAATCGTTCCTTATATGTTTTAGCCTCCAGTCCCCTAATCATCTTTGTTGCTCTTCTTTGTACTCTTTCTAGAGTCCTCAACATCTTTTTTTTTACATCATGGTGACCAAAACTGGATGCAGTATTCCAAGTGTGGCCTTACCAAGGCATTCTAAAGTGGTATTAACACATCAGATGATCTTGATTCTATCCCTCTGTTAATACAGCCTACCACTGTGTTGGCTTTTTTGGCAGCTGCAGCACACTTCTGGCTCATATATAAGTGATTGTCCACTAGGACTCCAAGATCCCTCTCACTACTGTTGAGCAAGGTACCACCTATACTGTACCTGTGCATTTGGTTTTTCTTTCCTAAATGTAGAACCTTACTTTTTTCACCACTGAATTTCATTTTGTTAGATAGTGCTCAATATTCAGGTCTTTCAAGATCTTTCTGTATCTTAAGCCTATCTTCTGGAGTGTTGGCTATTCCTGCCAGCTTGCTGTCATCTACAAATTTGATGAGTTCCCCATCTATCCCCTCATCCAAATCATTGATGAAGATGTTGAAGAGCAGTGGGCCCAGAACAGACTACACATTTCCCTCCATATAGATGCAGTTCCATTGAGCACCACACACTGAGTACAGCTGGTCAGCCAGCTATGAAACCATCTGGTGATGATGCTGTCTAACCCACATTTTTCTACTTTATCAAGTAGTAGGTTGTGGTCTACTTTATCAAATGCCTTACTGAAGCCCAAGTAAATTATGTCCACAGCATTCCTATGGTCCACTAATTTTGTCACCTGGTCAAAGAATGCAATAAACTTAAATTAACATGGAAAGCAGCTTGCTACATTTCATTGCTTCTGAATAAGTTGTGTGTCTTCTTCCAAGCTTAGAAATAGTTTGTTTTTAGCAGTGGAAGATTTTCCAACTTTCTTGGGGCAGTTTTACAGACATTCAGTGTAAAATTTCATTGTAGTGGACATGGTTAGTGCTAAACCTCTTTGGGTGAGGCTGATAGAGAGACAGAATGGCATACTTCAAAATTATAGCTGGCAAATATTATTGCTTTAATTCATGCTGAAATAAAACGTGGCCTGATATAACAGGGATGTCAGTGTGAACTACAGTTCAGCAATAAATATTTGAGCATCGATGGAAAGATAAACTAAGAAAAAAAGCAGTGCCAAATGAACAGTGTTGTCACAAACTTTGCAGAATAAAGTTGTTGATTTCTTCCCTGGTGATTTGGCTGCAGATGAAAATGTCTTCAGGATTAAGATTTCATGCTTGCGTTTCTATGCCTTTTGATCATCCATCAGCAAATGGATGCATCAAAAATCATTTTATTTATTTATTTATTTATTTATTTTATGATTAGTTAGATATGCTGGCAGAAATATGAGAAGCATTTGCTATTCCTATACACTTATGTTCATAGATTTTCTTTGAATGCATAAGCAAACATTTCTTTTACTTTAATATATTGCAGCTTCAATTTGTATAACTAATCAATAGCATCACAAAAACTTCTGAGGATGTCAGTATTAAACTATAACCAATGATTCTTAAAGCATTTAACCAAGGAAATTAGATGTATTACTTTTTAGTAACTGTGTGAGTAATAGATCGTTGTAAGGAATTGTTGTAAGCCCCCACCCAGACTCACTGGAGAAGAGCCTAATGCTGGGAAAGATTGAAGGCAAGAGAAGAAGGGGACGACAGAGAATGAGGTGGCTGGATGGAGTCACTGAAGCAGTAGGCGTGAGCTTAAATGGACTCCAGAAGATGGTAGAGGACAGGAAGGCCTGGAGGAACATTGTCCATAGGGTCGTGATGGGTCGGACACGACTTCGCAGCTAACAACAACAACAAAGGAATGACAACTTGTTCTGGCTAATCACAATTTTTAAAACATTACATTAATTACATATTTATTTATTTATTTATTTTATTTTAATTCCATTTACATCCCGCCCTTCTCCGAAGACTCAGGGCGGCTTACAAGCTTAGCAGTAGCCTTCATTCTATGTATATGCCTGCTTATTAGGGCCTTTCATACACCCCCCAAGCGGCATTATTACAAAGTCAGCTTAATTGCCCCCAACAATCTGGGTCCTCATTTTACAATTTGTAGAATTTGCACTTATAATTTCTGTTATGTACTTAACTGAATTGTCCTATGAGGTCAAAATGTTTTTTGTAGCTATCTTGAGGAGTATGCAAGTAGTCCTTCACTTATGACTACTTGCTTAGTGACCGTTTGAAGTTACAACAGACCTCTCCAGGAATTCCAAAGTTATGATTACCGCCCTCTTCTCCACATAGTTTAGATGACTATAATTTATGTGGTCAGCAACTAGCTTGCACTGATGGCTGTTTGCAATATCCTGCAATCACATGCTCATGTTTTGCAATATTTTTGCCAAATGCCAATGGCATTTCGTTCAGATTTTCAACAAACCTGACCATTGGTTTGCTTAATGACTGCCATGATTGCTTTATGATCATGGCATTTGCATAACAATCACCTTTAAAAAGGTCATAAAATCAGGTGACCACTTTTATGACTGCTACAATTTATTACTGTAATGGGCAGATTCCATTGTGTTTTAAGTCAAGGACCGCTTGCAGAGATATCCTAAAATAGATTTTTAATCTGAATGAATACAATATGCATTCTGTTATTCCTAACTGGTAGACAAATAGGCTTTTGCCTAGTGTTTATAATTCAAAAGAACTGGAAATCATGGAGGCTGTTCTAGAGCACATCAAAAAAGGAAAAGGTTTTGGATTTTCTCACATTCTGTGTTTTGTCTGAACAAAAAACATGAAGTATTAATCCAGTTATTTCCTCTCCAATTTTTACAATCTAGTCCATTATGATGCAGATGGTCAGAAGTAGACAGGAACTGTGATTTGTATTCTTACATTTACATCTGTGTGTGTGTGTGTGTGTGTGTGTGTGTGTGTAAATTGCTAACAAAGAATTAATTTAATTTAATTTACACAAATATATGAACTGTCCGGTGTGACTACAGCCTGTTCGATGGCCTTTGAGATAAGGCTGAAAACAGGAAATAAAGATTTGCCCCATGTTTGGGGCCTAGCAAGGTAATCTAATAGTTAACATATCACACACACACACACACACACACACACACACACACACACACATATGTGTGTGTGTGTGTGTGTGTGTGTGTGTAAATTGCTAACAAAGAATTAAGGGATGTTAGCAATTTACACAAATATATGAGCTGTCACCGGTGTGACTACTGCCTGTTCGATGGCCTTCATGATAGGCTGAAACAGGAAATAAAGATTTGTCCCATGTTTGGGGCCTAGCAAGGTAATCTAAATAGTTAACAAGCATTTCACACACACACACACACACACACACACACACACACACACACACACACACAAAAACACATACATACATACATATATATACACACACCTTCAATTCTACGTGGGGAAAAACCCGAATGACCAAAGATGTGTTTGTGTTTGTGTGTGTGTGTGTGTGTGTGTGTGTGTGTCACAGAAGTGCATTTCTGACCTAAAATTTTAACTTATAAAAAAATTTGAGCAGGTGAAATGTAAAAGAAGAAATTAATCCTTAATACCCTTATACATATTTCTCCTTGCATAAATGAAAACAGTCTCACTATATTTTAGACATTCTCTGAAGGCTCGAAAAATGGGACAGGTACCATGTATGACTCATCTGTTGCATATTGCCCACATTGGATTAAATAACTTCTGAATGCTTCCAGAATGGTTTGCTTCTTTTGTTTATTCAATCTCATCATGTTTTGATTTCAGTACAAACACCAAAGTAATTATTCTCTTAACAGCAGTCAAGGATTTATTTTCATCATGGAAGGGTCATTGTTATTTAGTTTAATGGCCATTTTATTTCATATATTTATTCATTAGATTTCTACCTGCCATTTTTCAGGTACAATACAATGAAAATACAATGAGCCATGTGTTATATAACCAGTGCTTTTTTTCTTTAAAAAAAAAAAGTGCCGGAACTCAGAGGTGCTGTCACTGGGAGGGATGCCGGTGTCTTGCTATGGCGTCGCCGCCCGTCCTTTGCACCCCTGCCCCTGTGGCTCGGAGCCACATGCCGCGGGGATTCCCCTCCCCAGAGCCGCCATGGGGATTCCCCTCTCTGCAGTTGCCACACCACGGCCCATGCTGAGCCCCCACCCAGAGCTGCTCCGAACCCCGACCCAGAGCTATGTTCCTTGTGGCAGTGGTCTCGAGCGCCAAACAGCCTCTTTCCAACCACATCCAGAAAAAATTGTAACAAACATTGGAATTCTCAAGGCTATGTTTGGTATTTTCCAGCAATCTGTTACTGGAAGGAAAAAGCAATTCCTGCTGCATTACTGATCCCAGAGAAGCATTTGCATGTATGCAGGTATCCTTAGGGTGCCATAGTTATGGATGAGAAATATTGGTTGCAAAGTTGGCATTTCTGGATGTAATACAGATATTTTGGACTTATTTTTGTTTCTTTGCATGTTTGATATTTTTAAAAAGGCATATGCTACTGACTACACTTATGCACATATGTAACATCTTTTGCTAGGATACATGACCACTGCTTGTCCAGAATGTGAAAAGTGAAAGATTGTGACTAAACAAAATTTTAATGTACAAATAATACCACCAGAAATTATTTTAGCCTTTTTAATAAATGTTGTTATTGATGTTAAGCTCACCATGGAAAACATCATAGATTGTTATGTACATACTAGGTTAATTATTTAAAGACTGAAGTGCAACATAACTAGCTTCTAAATAATCTATTTTTCAAAACACACAACAGTCCAAACAGTAAAAGTAAAGTCCAAATTAATAATATTTCATTCTTAAGAATTGTTTAATTTAAAGTGGTTTAGTTGTAATAGATGGTTATAGATTCAAAATAGTTTTAAAGAGTGTACAAAAGATACTATTTTTTTCTAGCATCAGCTAAATTAGACATATTACATTGAGAAAAATGTTTCTCATTTCTTTCCTGTTACCTTTATTTATTTCATTGCAGAGATGTTAACATAAACATATATTATTTTGTTATCTAATTTTACCTTCCAAAAGACAGAAGCAGATGAAAAATGTGAGGTTGTTTCCTGTTGGCTTTTTTGAATTAGCTGTTTTAGATTCTAAAAGTTTAGTTCCTAAAGAAGTAACCTTGTAAATAATTTTAATGTCCTCCTCTAGTGCAGAGTAGGCAAACTTGGCTCTTTTATGACTCAAGGACTTCAACTCCCAGAATTCCTGATCCAGCATGGCTCAGCTGGAAAACTTCTCTCTTTCCCCTCAGTGTGGCTGGCTCAGGATTTCTGGGAGTTGTCCACGAATCATAAAAAAGAGCCAAGTTTAGGACACTGAGGTTGTTGATCAGAAGGTCAGCAGTTTGGCGGGTCGAATCCCGAGTGCCGCGTAACAGAGTGAGCGCCTGTTACTCATCCCAGCTTCTGCCAACCTAGCAGTTCGAAAGCACGTAAAAATGCAAGTAGAAAAATAGGGACCACTACAGTGGGAAGGTAACAGCGTTCCGTGTGCCTTTGGCGTCTAGTCATGCGAGCCACATGACCACGGAGACGTCCTCGGACAAACGCTGGCTCTTCGGCTCTAGGCTCTTCCCCTATAGTTGGAAATGACTAGCACGCATGTGCGGGGGAACCTTTACCTTTACCTTTAAAGCCAATAGAGGGAGGTTTTTTTTTTCAAAAGCAAAGGTGCTGAAAGGCCGTTCTGAGTGTTCTATGAGAAAAAAAGCCCTGTATATAACTATAAAAATTAATTATAGCCCCATCTTAAACATAAATGTCCAAGATCACCACAGATGTGGACTGCAGCCAAGAAATTAAAAGACGCTTGCTCCTGGGGAGGAAAGCCATGGCAAATCTAGACAGCACACTGAAAAGCAGAGACATCACCCTGCCAACAAAAGTGCATATAGTCAAGGCTATGGTCTTCCCAGTTGCAATTATGGCTGTGAAAGTTGGACCATAAGAAAGGCTGAGCGCCAAAGAATTGAGGCCTTTGAACTATGGTGCCGGAGAAGACTCCTACGAGTCCCTTGGACTGCAAGGCGATCAAACCGGTCAGTCCTAGAGGAGATCAACCCTGACTGCTCTTTAGAAGGCCAGATCCTGAAGTTGAAATTCAAATACTTTGGCCACCTAATGAGAAGGAAGGACTCACTGGAGAAGAGCCTAATGCTGGGAAAGGTTGAGGGCAAGAGAAGAAGGGGACGACAGAGAATGAGGTGGCTGGATGGAGTCACTGAAGCAGTAGTTGTGAGCTTAAATGGACTCCAGAAGATGGTAGAGGACAGGAAAGCCTTGAGGAACGTTGTCCATGGGGTTGCGATGGGTCGGACACGATTTCGCAACTAACAACAAAACATAAATGAAACTGTCTAAAATAACCGTTTTTTAAAATAACTTGCTAAAGTACAACAATGGAGATGAGCTGAACAAATTTTGATAGGAAGGCTGTTTCGGAGTACAGAGATATCAATAGGGGAAAAAAGCACTTGAATGTTTGTTCAAGTGTTTCTCCCAAACATCCAAAGTAATATAGGCTGAAATTGATTGGAGAAAGTGATCCTGCAGATACTGAACCACCCATAGTCAGTTAGATGAGTTGGCTGTGTACAAATTTGATAAATATATAAATTCTAAAAAAGCAACTGCAACCTATATATATAATTTGGCATTACTACGGATAGCCCTTGACTTACCATCATAATGGAGTCTGCCCATTATGATTGTAAGTTGTGATGGTCATAAAATGGGTCGCTCATGTAGGTGACCCAATTTTATAACTTTGGAGGGGTTATTAACTGAATGCTGTGGTTGTAAAGCAACTACCATGGTCATTAAGAAAACCAGTTGTTTGCTATGGGACTGGTTCTGCTGAAAACTGGAAATAAATGCCAGCTTTCAACAAAAAAGTCATAAAACATAGTTACATGACTGTAGGATGCTGCAAACAGTCATAAATATAGGTTAGTTGCTGAGCACCTGAAATGCAGCCATATGATTGCAGGGGGACATCATAACGTCAGAATAGGATTGTAAGTATCCCAGGGAGGTCCATCATGACTTTGAATGATCTTTAAGCAACCAATCATAAGTTGAGAACTACTTATATAGAGCTGTATAGAGAATTCGGGGGAAGCTGCTATTTCAGATCTCTTGAATGTAACAGATAAGCACCTCAAGTTAATAAAAATGCCTGGATGCATTCTGATGCAGACTGTGATATTTTCCTGTAATCTATATTTTGTACGTAATTAGTGAATAGCCAGTAAGTGACTGGAGACTAGAGTTTATTGCTGGAAGGCTATTGTAAGGGACTTCATGAAATACTGTTAAAAATTAAAACAAGCAAAGGCAGCATCTACTTTGCAAACACAGAATTCTACAATGGAGGGGCTGAACAGACTCCCTTCTCTTCCTGTGATTCAAGAGGACACAACCGGAAGCAGTGAAACTTGGGAAGAATTTCTTTTGCTGGGACCCAACCCAAGGAACTTTAGTCCTGCTGCAGAATTTCAGGGTCCTCTTGTTTTAATATTATTACAGTTCTCATTTGACTGAGTGGCCCATAGGGATAAAAATCATTCCAGAAAACTAAATACCAGAGTATTTAGTTTTGACACTGACCCACCTGGCACTCTGTGCCTCTTTAGTGTTTGGTTATTTTGAAGGTGTTATAAAAAGGAACTAATTAGCTTGAAGATTAGTCTTCAATGCCACCTCAAAATATAAGAAATTAAGGGGAGGGAAATCTAATAAAAAAAATAATAGAGCAGTGTCCCAAAGATTCTTTTTCAGGAGGCAACTGGACTTCCTTGTTTTTCTTTGAAGACGTTTCGCTTATCCAAGAAGCTCTGACTGGAGGGTGGGGAGCTGAAGAAGCTTCTTGGATGAGAATTGAAACGTCTTCAAAGAAAAACAAGTCCACTAGCCTCGTGAAAAAGCATCTTTGGGATAACTATGACCTGGATGACTGAGAATCTCCAAAAATGGAGGTTTGTGTGTGAGAGAGAGAGGGAGGGAGAGGAGAGGGAGGGAGAGACTTAACTGATCTGTATTCATTACAATAAGTAACAGTTTTACTGTAAAGATTGTTGGCTGGCATAGAGTGAAGGTCTCACCAACGTAGACACTCAATCCACCTTTCTTCCATGGTAATAACTATGAAAAATTGCTGATGCCTTCTCTGATATCTATATTGCACTGTAATTAATATTGTATTGCTTTGTTTTGAAAGCCACCCCCACTCATGTTACTTTGACATAATCTTATACTATGTACCTGAGGCAGAACCTCCAATGCTCACATTAGCTAATAATGGAGATACGTGCTAATTAGAAAAATCTGTCAATAACTTCCATTATAATCTTCAGCTTTTACAAAAAATTCAGTGTATGAATTGAAAAACAAATTAAAATGTTGATTTAAGATTGGAAAGGAAAATTATCAAGGGATTGGAATCTGATTCTAATTTCACTTGACTATCTTCTTTTTAGGCTGATAAAGTTAACATATTTTTCAGTTTCAGCTTTGTGCCATTATTTAGTGGTTTCACGAGAATACAATAATAGGCATACATTCATTCTAAAATACAATATTTTTTATTTTGCCATTAAAAAAAGCAAGTACCATTTCTGTATCAGTTATTTTATTAAGAATTAATACTAACAGATGAAAGTAACAAAGAAACCTAAGAGAAGAATATAGATTTTTTAAAGAAAGGACGAAATGTGGAAAAAGAAAAGAAAAATTCCCTATCCTATTTTTTATAAACTCATCTCTTAAACTTCAGCTGTCTTATTGCTCAATAAAATTCCAATAAAAATTAACAAAAGTACGTAACAATAGAGGTATACAGTCTCTCTCTTCATTTAGTCTAAATCCCCTCTTAGCAATTGATGGGTGGAATAAAAATGCTACTCTAAAGATATGGCTGACTATGCAGTGAACTATAATAATACTTGTTCCAATTCAATTCCATTTTTACTACAGTCAACAGACCAGCATTACAAATAAAGAATTAAGAACAACAATTACAATAATAAATTAATTAATAATTAAATTTAAAAAAATAGAAACAGACTATAAAATACTGTGATTAGTGGTAAATTATCAGTGGGCAGCTAGAGTCTGCCTAATTTTACTTCGTACTGATCTGATAACAGCAATGTACATAAAAGAGATTTTCAGTATTTTATTAGGTGAAGTATTATTATAAAGTGAGAAGATGCAGCATAGTACAACCTGAGCTGTAGCTTCAATGGTTCCTTGACCACAGGAGCACAATCTCAGCTCATGTATTTTTTGTATTGGCCCTCCAAAACTGCTGTGGGATTTATATTGCAGCCTACTAAAGTTAATGCCCTTCAGATTTTTAGGAGTTATATGATAAAAGTATCGCTGCTTTAAAAGGGGGAGTTTGACTGCTCCAAAAAATGTTCTTGGGAAGAGCAGCCCATAATAACCATAACACCTAATCCAGATCCTTAGGAAGACTTGATAGGTGGATAAAAAAGCCAAATCCGGTATAAACATCTGACTGACAGGAATGAACTATAATAGTAAAAATGAAAGTTATTAAATATTACCAGAAATAATAATCCCTTATTTATCCCAAGCTGAGAACATAACATTTATGTAAAAACATAAATATTACAAACTAATCCACTATACAATTGAATATATCCAAAAGGCAAGCTATCCAATCCAGATAAACATTCAACATCATCAAAAAGAACAACTAATTTTGTGGTTTTTTTCCTTCTTCCTCCCAGCCATTCTTAAGTCCCATAGATAAAAATCCAATTCTTGAACTTGTTATCTTCTTTATGCAAGCTCATTTGTACTTTTCAGTAAATATATTTCAATTCAAAAGGATAGTCCACATTGTTCTTTGGGTATATTATTTGTTGTTATTTTTAAATGATCATCCAGTTCCTCTTGTTGATCCACTGTTTCCATCTCTTTCTTGTAAGTTGTAATTTTAAGTCTCCTTTAAAGTCCATTTCATTTGTCTTCAAAGGACTATGTTCATCTTCAGTAACCACTTTTTGTTCCAGTAAAGAATTAAAAAGCTCAATCACTTCATACACCACAGATCAAAAATTTCCTTCAAAGTAGCCATCATCTGCTTTAGTAATCAACCTTCACAGGCTTGTTTTGCATTTAAATATAAGCAAAACATATTTTCCCAGAGTTTTCCCTGTCTAATTAATTTCAAAATATTTCCTTAAATCATTTTCAAAAAGCCTTAGCATTTAAACTGTTTAGAAACAACTCTAAAATCTAAAGTCATTCCTTTGCTGTCTATTGCTGTCTAAGTTAACAAAATAAATATCTTACAAAGGTGAAAAGAGGTAGTTTCATTTCTTTTAAACAGATTGAAGGAAAAATCAGCCAGTGACAGGCTTGTAGTTGTAAAAGTTTTTTTTTTAAATCTTAAAGAGGCAGTACAAAAAATTAAACTCAAAAGTTATTAAAAACACAAGACTTGGTCAAGCTTTGCAACCACTGGGGAATCATCTAATGATTTGACAAGCAATTCTGATTTGAGCTTGTTGGTTTTTTGGCAGTTTGCAGTGCTCAAATTAAAAATGCAATCTGTTCTCTAACCCTGAGTTGGGGGGGGGGAAATAACAGTGTCCTACAGGTCTATTCTTCCTCAGAAGGGTCATGTGAAAGACATTGAGCAGAAATCTGCAAATATACTAAGAATAAAGATGTTCACATGGTTTGCTCTCTTATAACCTCTGTGTAAGACATGTTCCCAGTCCTCAGTTATATTCATTGTTCACCAATGTCGTTTCTAGACATCTTTTCGTATGTTGTTTTTCATAACTCTCCTGAAAACCAGGGTACATATCCTTATTGGGGCAATCTCATTTAGAGCTCAGGTAACCTCCTTATGCCAGAAAAACAACAGAACTGCTTGTCAAATCATTAGGAGATTCCCCAGCACTCTCACAGAGCCTTCAGGATCTGTTGTGTACCTGAAGTGGGACCTCTTAATAGATTTATTAGTTTCACAGAGATCCAGAGTGCCCATGATATCCAGTTCATGAGTGATTAAAGAGTAAACAAAGAGATAATAACTAATCACCCATGAATGATTTTAAATGGATTATCAGTTGGAAAGGGAAGAAAATGTAAAAGAGAAGTGCTACTTCCAAAGAATTTATTCAGAGCAGAAAGATAACAAGAGAGAAAAGGATTATGCATCCATATCCTTTAGCGCTTTTTTATTACCCATCATTTTTCTAGTATAAGTGAAAGATAATGAGCTTTTCTGGTTTGAATGTTGGACTTGGATCAGGGAAAAGCCAATTTAAATCCCTATTCAGTCATGAGGTTCACCAGCCCTTCCACTTTCTCTCAACTTAATCTAGCTAGCAGAATTGCTGGAGTTATAAAATGGTCAGGGACTATCATGAGTTTCTGCAAAAATACATGGGTTTGATTATTATTTACTACAAATATTTTTATCACATAGTTGTATAATCCCAGGAGCCTTATTCTAAACATTCATTAAAATATCTCTGAAAAGTGAATTTTGAGAAATTGAGGTTCCTGTTTCTAATGGAGAGTGTTGCACTGCTGGATCTTTATAACCTAAAATAAATGTTTCATCAGCTAGTTAATAACACACTTGTGCATTCAGATACACACAAATCCAGGCACAAACATATCACACGTTGTGCCTAGCATTTGTCTAGATATTGGGGTGGGTCACTGTTTCTCTTTACCCTATTATGATAGAGAATATAGCTGGTGGCTGTTGCTGTGTTTAGCAAAAGATTTAAGTGGAGAGGAAAGGGAAATTCATTCAAGATACTTCCATATTTCCCAGTTCTTTTATACCACTTGTTAAGTTATAAGCCTTAATAACAAGATTTATAGCTAAAACGTGTGAGAGTTTCAAGTATGGTGATTTATGTTTTAAATTGCAACATTTAGCACTTCATACTTTAATTTAGACAGATCACCTATTTCCTTAAATGCTTAAGTAATGTTCCAAGCTGCAGTTATTGATTCTCTTGCATTTATTACAAGGAGGTCGTATTTGCCCTGTCCTCTTGGGAATGTGGCTCCCGAACTGCATCTTTGCCACTGACAGCTCAGACCTCTGATACATAACCAAAGGCCTTACCTAATACCCTGCAACTGTCCAGGGAATTTTTATTAAGTAAAGGCATCATTAAAGTAGACAGAATGATGAAGTTTAATGAGCATCTTTCTCCCTTATTGTTAGTTTTGCTGTTGCAGCCAGAGTACTCTCATTTGTTACTCTCAGTGGGGCAGGATAGAGAATACAAGCTTTTTTAGCGAATTGGATACCTTTTTTATAATAAAACAAAGATTTGCATATCTCATCTGATAGCAGACTTCTCAGCAAGTATGCATTTATAACTACCTATATAACCAAGAAAAAGCATGATATAAATATATAAAACATATATTTATATATAAATATTTAAAAATATATTTTTACAAATAAACATCTTGGTAAATAAGATTTTACCAAGATGTTTATTTGTAAAAATATTTTTTCAGATTCATACTAAAATCTGGAAAACAATGTACCTTTTTCCTTAATAAGAAAGCTGCATATCACATCTGACTATAGTGGTTTAGAAAGATTCTGCCCTTTATCGATTGCAATTACAGCACCAATATTTTTTTTAGTTTCTTATGTGGGAATCTTATAAATGGATCCTAGCTCCACAGAGAATTCCTGCTCCAAACGATTTGGAAATAATACAATTGAAAAGCATTTTGAATTTGTTGTGGATCACAAGCTTAATATGAATCAGCACTATGATAAGACTGCTGGAAAGGCAAATGCAGTTTTAGACTGTATCAATAGATGTATGATTTCTAAAGCTGTGCAATATTCCATAAAAATGCTTCAAAGATTTCATAGCAGTTTCCATGCATGTTCACTTTCCTGTGGATACATAAACCACTGGTAGCAGTTTCTCTGCGTACATGTGTATGCACAGCCACTTCCCAAGTGGAGGCAGACACCTGCAATCAGCCAGGAATACTTGGCACTTGAGTCTGTAAAGTGACAGGGCTGCTTTAATAATTCAAAAGGATGTGCTTTAAATTCATTACTATCATTCCAAAGCACCTGTTTTGAAGGATTTGCACAGCTCTAATAATTTCTGATTCATTGGGAGTAAAAGTTCCATTTTATTGCGCATACAATTTTACTACACATTACTATGTACAGTTCTTGGCACCAAACTGTAAGATTCAAAAAAGAACAGATGTACAGAAGAGTCACAAATATTAGATTTATAAAGTTGGGAAGGTGTTAGAGATCATCTCATTCAACTCCCTGCTCAATGCAAGATTCACTAGAGCACCCTAAAAGATGACCACCCAGCCTCAGTGAATAAGAGCTTGTGACTTCATTTATCAGCCTGTTCTATTGTCTGATAGCTGAACCAGTCTCCTTCTAGTTTTAATCTTGAACTTTTAGTCTTGCCCTCTAAGGAATGAATTCACAAAGAATGAATCCAGATGAACAGATTCTAAGTCTTACAAAGAAATGCTGAGGGACCTGCCTATTTTGTAGCTTTCAGAAGAAAGGATAAAGCAGAGATATGCTAGCATCTTTTAAGGATCTGAAAAGATATCACATAAAAAATTATCATGCATAATATGAACAATAAAGTTACAGGAAAGCAGATTCTGGTTAAGTTGTCAAAAATTTCTTATCAGTAGAAATTCAGTTGGACAGTTGCCAACAGAGGTGGTGGGCTTCCATTCCTGCTGTGTTTAAGAAAAGCTAATTTATTCCAATTCTGTGCTTCTATACTGTAAAGAAAGGGACGCAGTGGCTCATTGGATTAGGAAGCTGAGCTTGTCGATCAGAAGGTCGGCAGTTTGGCAGGTCGAATCCTGAGTGCCGCGTAACAGAGTGAGCACCTGTTACTCGTCCCAGCTTCTGCCAACCTAGCAGTTCAAAAGCACGTAAAAATGCAA
Source organism: Vipera berus (assembly GCF_964194415.1). Classification (NCBI taxonomy): domain Eukaryota; kingdom Metazoa; phylum Chordata; class Lepidosauria; order Squamata; family Viperidae; genus Vipera; species Vipera berus. The sequence continues at coordinate 107,904,886 of NC_138205.1, forward strand.
GTAGAAAAATAGGGAACACTACAGTGGGAACCCCTTCATGGATTACTGCCTCCCCTTCATGGATTACTGCCTTGTCGTGGCGAAGGGGCTTGCGTAATTCAATGAAGCTATGAGCTATGCCGTGCAGGGCCACCCAAGACGGACAGGTCATAGCTGAGAGTTCTGACAAAACGTGATCCACTGGAGAAGGAAATGGCAACCCACTCCAGTATCTTTGCCATGAAAACCCTATGGACAGTACCAAAAGGCAAAACGATATGACGCTGGAAGATGAGCCCCTCAGGTCGGAAGGCGTCCAATATGCTACTGGGGAAGAGCAGAGGGCTAGTACTAGTAGCGCCAGAAAGAATGAAGCGACTGGGCCAAAGCCGAAAGGACGCTCAGCTGTGGATATGTCTGGTGGTGAAAGGAAAGTCCGATGCTGTAAAGATTTTTTCTCCATAGGAACCTGGAATGTAAGATCCATGAATCAAGGAAAGCTGGACGTGGTCAAACAAGAGATGACAAGACTGAACATCGACATCTTAGGTATCAGCGAACTAAAATGGACAGGAATGGGTGAATTTAATTCAGATGACCATCAGGTATACTACTGCGGGCAAGAATCCCTCAGAAGAAATGGAGTAGCCTTCATAGTCAATAAAAGAGTAGGAAAATCAATACTGGGATACAATCCTCAAAATGACAGAATGATCTCAGTTCGAATCCAAGGCAAACCATTCAATATCACAGTAGTCCAAGTCTATGCCCCAACCACCAGTGCTGAAGAGGATGAAATTGACCGGTTCTATGAAGCCCTACAGCACCTTATAGAAGTAACACCAAAAAATGATGTCCTTATCATCATGGGGGATTGGAATGCTAAAGTAGGAAGCCAAAAGATAACTGGAATAACAGGCAAGTTTGGCCTTGGAGTACAAAATGAAGCAGGGCACAGGCTGATAGAATTTTGTCAAGAGAATACGATGGTCATAGCAAACACTCTTTTCCAACAACCCAAGAGACGGCTCTACACATGGACATCACCAGACGGTCAACACAGAAATCAGATTGACTATATGCTCTGCAGCCAAAGATGGAGAAGCTCTATACAGTCGGTAAAAACAAGACCAGGAGCTGACTGTGGCTCAGACCATGAGCTTCTCCTTGCAAAGTTTAGGCTTAAACTGAAGAAAGTAGGGAAAAGCACTAGGCCAGTCAGGTATGAATTAAATCATATCCCTGTTGAATATACAGTAGAGGTGACAAATAGATTTAAGGAATTAGATCTGATAGACAGAGTGCCTGAAGAACTATGGACAGAGGTTCGCGACATTGTACAACAGGTAGCAACCAAAACTATCCCAAAGAAAAAGAAATGCAAGAAAGCAAAATGGCTGTCTGAGGAAGCTTTGCAAATAGCTGAGGAAAGGAGGGAAGCGAAAGGCAAGGGAGAAAAACATAGATATGCCCAATTGAATGCAGAATTCCAGAGAATAGCTAGAAGAGATAAGAATGCCTTCTTAAATGAACAGTGCAAAGAAATAGAAGAAAACAATAGAATAGGGAGGACCAGAGATCTTTTCAAAAAAATTGGAGAGATGAAGGGAACATTTAATGCAAAAATGGGCATGATAAAGGACCAAACTGGCAGGGACTTAACAGAGGCAGAAGAGATTAAGAAGAGGTGGCAAAATTACACAGAAGAACTATACAAGAATGAGCTTAACGTCCCAGATAATCACAATGATGTGGTCACTGACCTCGAGCCAGACATCCTAGAATGTGAGGTGAAGTGGGCCTTAGAAAAGCTGAGCAACAACAAAGCTAGTGGAGGTGACAGTATTCCAGCTGAGCTATTCAAAATCTTAAAAGACAGTGCAGTAAAAGTGCTACACTCAATTTGCCAGCAAATTTGGAAAACTCAACAGTGGCCACAGGATTGGAAAAGATCAGTTTACATTCCAATTCCAAAGAAAGGCAGTGCCAAAGAATGTTCAAACTACCGCACCATTGCACTCATTTCTCATGCTAGTAAAGTCATGCTTAAAATCCTACAAGCTAGACTTCAGCAGTATGTGGATCGAGAACTACCAGAAGTACAGGCAGGATTTCGAAGAGGCAGAGGAACTAGAGATCAAATTGCCAACATACGCTGGATCATGGAGAAAGCTAGGGAGTTCCAGAAAAACATCTACTTCTGCTTCATTGACTATGCTAAAGCCTTTGATTGTGTGGATCATAACAAACTGTGGCAAGTTCTTAAAGAGATGGGAGTACCAGACCATCTTATTTGTCTCTTGAGAAACCTATATGCGGGTCAAGAAGCAACAGTGAGAACTGGACACGGAACCACTGATTGGTTCAAAATTGGGAAAGGAGTCCGGCAAGGCTGTATACTGTCGCCCTGCCTATTTAACTTATATGCAGAGCACATCATGAGAAAGGCAGGGCTAGATGAATCAAAAGTTGGAATTAAGATTGCCGGAAGAAATATCAACAACCTAAGATACGCAGATGATACCACTCTAATGGCAGAAAGTGAAGAAGAACTAAAGAGCCTCTTGTTGCGGGTGAAGAAGGAGAGTGCAAAACTTGGGTTGAAACTTAACATTAAGAAAACCAAGATCATGGCAAGTGGCCCTCTCAATTCCTGGCAAATAGATGGGGAAGAAATGGAGGTAGTGACAGATTTTGTTTTCCTGGGCTCCAAGATCACTGCAGATGGGGACTGTAGCCAAGAAATTAAAAGACGCTTGCTCCTGGGGAGGAAAGCCATGGCAAATCTAGACAGCACACTAAAAAGCAGAGACATCACCCTGTCAACAAAAGTGCGTATAGTCAAGGCTATGGTCTTCCCAGTTGCAATGTATGGCAGTGAAAGTTGGACCATAAGAAAGGCTGAGCGCCAAAGAATTGAGGCCTTTGAACTATGGTGCTGGAGAAGACTCCTGCGAGTCCCTTGGACTGCAAGGCGATCAAACCGGTCAGTCCTAGAGGAGATCAATCCTGACTGCTCTTTAGAAGGCCAGATCCTGAAGCTAAAACTCAAATACTTTGGCCACCTAATGAGAAGGAAGGACTCACTGGAGAAGAGCCTAATGCTGGGAAAGATCGAGGGCAATAGAAGAAGGGGACGACAGAGAATGAGGTGGCTGGATGGAGTCACTGAAGCAGTAGGCGTGAGCTTAAATGGACTCCAGAAGATGGTAGAAGACAGGAAGGCCTGGAGGAATGTTGTCCATAGGGTCGCGATGGGTCGGACACGACTTCGCAGCTAACAACAACAACAACAGTGGGAAGGTAACAGCGTTCCGTGTGCCTTTGGGGTCTAGTCATGCTGGCCACTTGACCATGAAGACGTCCTCGGACAAGCGCTGGCTCTTCAGCTTTGAAACGGAGATGAGCACCGGCCCCTAGAGTTGGAAACGACTAGCACGCATGTGCAGGGGAACCTTTACCTTTACCTATACTGTAAAGAGCTATTATATTATTAGTGCAATGTAGTTAATGCACCCATGCACTATAAACAATTACTTTGGCATTGTTCTGTCATGTCATTGCAAAGGACGTTGTTTTTATTATTGCAGCCATGTTATCATTGTCAGCATTCAATAATCTTTTTCAAGCAAATTCACTGAAAGAAAGCTGTATTTTATATTCTGAAATTTACAGATAGATCTGGTCTAGGGAGTCCCTTTGTTAAATTATTAACACAGCTCTTTTCAATTTTGTGACACACATAGTCATAGAATTGAAGCTTGGCACAGAAATTAGGATGATAACTGAACTTGTATACCTCAGTTTTGCTTCAGACTGCAAAAATAGAACTAGATCTTAATCAGAAATCATGAGTTAGAACCATTGAGAATCATATATAGGTAATCCTCACTTTAACAACCATTTGTTTAGCAACTGTTTAAGTTAAAATGGCACATAATAACTTAAATGATATACTTAACAATCATAGAAAAAGGTCATAAAATATGGGGTGACTCATTTAAGAACTGACAATGGAAATTTTGGTCACAACGTGGCCTTAAGTTGAGGTCTACCTGGATGGATAGATGGAGGGAGGGAGAGAGACAGACAGACAGACATATATACACATATACACCTAGTGTCACAGAGAATGCAGTATTGCAGGCAAACTTGGCCCACAGCCTGGAATTTGATCCTAACGGACTCAAGGTTTACTCAGCCTTCTATTCTTCCAAGGTTGGTAAAATATAAACAATATTTTATATTGTTGGCAGGAGCCACAGAATAATCAGAGAATGACAGATTGGAAAAGGCATTGGGATATCCTCAGTGATGGGATTCAAATACGTGAACTGGTTCTCTGTATGGATGGTGCTTCCAGAAGTCCATTCTGGGCCTGGGCAACAAAAAAATTAGCTACTGGTTGTGCCGAAGTGGTGCGAACTGGCTGAGTCCCACCACTGGATATCCTCCTTTTGCACCTCCCTGGTTTAGCAAGTTCAGTGCAGTTTTTAAACCTGCACTCCATTTTCCAACTTACATAATGAGCAGTTTCTTTTAACTTTTTCTTAAGTGATATGCAAATGAGGGTGGTGTTCAACAAGATAGAGAGCACTCTTTAGGGAAGGAATTATAAGAATAGGCCCTTCCTGTTTCCTTAAACAAGTTTAATAAAAATCTGCTAAACTAATTGAATGAAACACACATATTGTATGTATGAATCTATCTTATTAAGGTTTCCCAATATTGTCCTCTCTGGTGGCCACAGTCTCAATACTGTAAAAACATTGGTGGCATATGTATGATATATAACAGATACCAGATTTTGCTTGCTTTTATTATCATATTTTATTATTAGTATGGCTGTTCTCCAAATAAGAAAGTTTAGAGAACCTTTTCTCTCTTGACACCTCAAACAACCTCTAAAAGACACTTTGTCAACAGAGCAAGTCTTACATTTGCATCCTGTTTGTTTTGAAGGCTTTTAATTTTAGTTTAAGTAAGAATTACTCATAAATTATCCATTAATTGCTCTCTGGTGTTCAGTGTAAATCCTTTCAGCCTTAGAGTCTATTTAGCTTTCTTGTGAGTGCCAGCGATCTTAATTGCAGGATACTTCGTCAACATTTAATCAGGGGGTCTGTATTAATGTGGCATTGATGTGTTGGTAGCTCTTTTCCAGCAATCCATCATGTGTGAGAAGCTGGCACTATTGCTTGGTGTCACTTTATCAAGCCCTTGAGTATTCCAGTTAGACTGCAAGCTCACTTTCCTTGATATCGCCATTCTGTCTTATTAGTTCAATCCAATTTTTGTCAGTGTCTCCAAATCTTTAAGAATCTAACAAGTTTTTCTTATTTTGCCTTCCCTGTTGTTTTTCTGTCCCCTTTTTCCTTCCAACTCTGGTGGTGGTGATTAATAATAATAATAATAATAATAATAATAATAATAATAATAATAATAATAATAATAATAATAATAATAGATTTGGATGTCATAGGGAATTTCAAAACTTGCTGAACTGTTTTTCATAAAATAACATTGTTGTATTAGACAAAATGTTTTATGTGCTGCGTTGAAAGCCCTGAGTTAGTGATAGAGCTAACAGCGTTCTTTATGTAATCTCTTTGCAGCCTTTACGGAAGACACATGCAGGCAAACCCTGAACCTCCAAAAAAGAACAACGATAAGTCCAAAAAGATCAGCCGTAAACCTCTAGCAGCCAAGAATAAATAAAGCACCAGCATATATCATCCTTGTTACATTCTTTTGCATGTGCCTAAACTTTTATGTTCTTATCATAGGAAACTGTTGTTTTATAAAGAAAAGAAATAAATACCTTTTTATATCCAGAGGAACCAGAAAAGTGCAAATTGTCTAAGATAGTTAATCCATTGTTAGAATTATTAACCACTAATTGCTTAAGTTATACAGCCATTTTGTTCACCAAAAAGAATGTAATCTATTCTAAATACATATGTAAAATGTTTCTTTTTAAAAAAGTAACTAGTTCCCACAATTGGCTACATGTTATTGCTGCATCACACCATGTATCATTTATATTTTATGTTATCTGTTATTAATAAATACAGCTTTAAAAAACATTTTTGAAAGGACCTGTGATTTTTACTAAGTCTGTTACCCAATCTAAAGCATTGTATACCTCTGGAACTAACAGTAGTTGTCCCCAGGTAGATTTCAGGTGAATGAGTTATCCCTAATTACTATTTTAGACTTTTTTTATTAAGTGGATTGCCTTATCTTAGTCTAGGATGTTTGTTGGACTCCAGCTCTTGTGAATATTTGTGAGCACAGCTAATGGAATCTGTGAGTTGGAATCCAACAACAATGGGCAATCTGTAACCTCTCCATTCATGTTTTGCCTAGAGAATCCAGACCCCTTTTGCCTATAGAACAGAATGACCTAATATCTGTTTACTGCCATTAAATTTCACTGGTTTGGTTTCAAATCTTTTGGCTCTACTCTTGCACTGAAAACCCAGATGACAGTCTCCTACGAAAAAGCCAGTTTCTTTTTCCCCCACTCTTTCCCCGTAGGAAAAGACACTTATGAACACTGTGGAATCTCCAGGCAGATCCCCAGGAGTTCTTTTTACATGTTGGCAAAGAGAATGAACATAAGCCCAATCTTATATTAAGAGAGTGCCCTTTCTATATTTTCTGTTCCAAGATGTCAGCTGGGAAAAAAACCCCACTGCCTTCATTTTTAGTGATAACAAGCATATTTTCTAAGTCAGTTATAATATAGAGCAGGGTATCTAACCTCGGTGATTTTAAGACCTATGGACTCTCCTAGCTGGAGAAATCTGGGAGTTGAATCCCATAGGTCTTAAAGTTACCAGGTTGGCACCCCTGAGACAGAGCTTTTGGTGTTAGAAATTATTTCAGCTTCCTTTTTTTTAATTGATATGTTATTCTTACCTGTACGGTTCAGTCCTTGCTATCTTTCCTTCTAAAGGAGGAAAGCAGAAAACTGTCTTAGAAGTAGACTTCCAACTGCAATTTTTAGAAAAAACTTTCTCATTTGAAGAGTTCCTTTCAATATCTGATGTTTCTTTAATGTAGCAAAATAAGAGAGGATCCTAATAGTACTTACTTTCCCTTGGGAGAGCTGCAGGGGAAGGGAGTTTGAAGGTTTCCGCTAAATTTGTTGCCAGAGAAAGTATCTGTAGTTACTTAAAGCCTATACTGTTTCCAAACTTAGTAACTAGTTCAGGGGTAGGCAACCTCGGCTCTTTTATGACTCATAGACTTCAACTCCCAGAATTCAGCATAGCTGACTCAGGAATTCTGGGAGTTGAAGTCCATGAGTCATAAAAGAGCTGAGGTTGCCTACCCCTGCTCTAGTTGATCAAACAGCCTCCTCCTTCCTACCTTTAATGATCAGGAAAATATGAAAGTACAGAGTTTCCAATTCATAGCAGTATAACAGCTAAAACAAGTGGTGGCTGAATGCATTCATAAAGCAAATATATTAATATGAAACCCCCCCTCCCCCATGCTTTCTTGTTCCTTCTTCCAGCTAAACATTTGTACATGTCCTGTGGCAGTAACAAACCCAATTCTGGTCTGATGTAACACCCGGTCAGAAGAGTGCATATAGATGTGCATAGTGCTATTCATTAGCAGAAAAAAAACCACAAATAATTTGATACTTTACTCTGAAAAAAATGATGAATTTAGGTGAGGGAGAGGTAAAAAAAACAGACTTGAAGCACCTTGGGGTTAGCCAAGTTAATTACAGTGAAAATATACATGACCATTTGTTTAAAAATCACTAGACTAAACCAGCAACTACTTCTTAGAAATCCTAAGTACTCTTACAAACTATTAACAGGGCATACTTAAAAGGTTAAAAGAGAAAAGGCTTCTGATTTACAAGAAGAAATGAGAACTGGTAATTAAGGAAAAGTAGTCTTTACATGTTTCTTCCATCAGATGTGAAGTGTGAGATTCCCTTTACAATTTGTGCTAATGGGCAGGAGGAAAAAGATAATTTTCCAAGAACTGCACAGTTCAATGGGCTAGTATGCAAAGGCAAGTATAGTCCCTTCTGGGCATGGTGCACAGTAGAGTAACACTTTGCCTTTATTATTTACTTAATATATTGCTGCTTATTTAGAAAATCCCAAAATGATATGCTATCATTACAGAAACTTAAAATTGAATTTAAGGTAAATCAGAAACTAATAGTTAAAATAATCCTCCCAAAAATACATGTTAGATGTAAATGGCTGGTGGAAATTATGAAAATGTTGCTAAGCGCTATCAGGTTTGGGAACTGGCATATTACACAGGAAGGCTACTGCAGAAAAAAACTCCATATAGAGATGTTTAAAAAAAGGTAGATAAATAAAATATATAGCTGCTTCATGGCATCCTGCAAACCATGATGGCATGTAGGACCCTTTATCGTAGATATCCAAAGACAATTGTTTAGATCATCTGAGCCTGAGTTACTTAAGATTGTATGTTTCAATACTTTACTTTGATTCTGTCTCAATATTTCACCTTGATCTACCGTCTTTTGGGATATGGCATACAAATCCCTAGATTCATCTCACAGCTGAAGGACAGCCAGAAGATGAGCAGATGCTCTCCAGGTAAGGGATCCCTGGTGTTCCCTGTAGGCAGAATGTGTTTCCTAAGATCTGGGATGATGACAGCCCATTTACAGGCAGTGGGAATCCCCAAGGATTGGCAGAGGAGTTTACGACCCTTCTCTATGCTCATCATGGCTAATGGATGAAGATATGCTGCATTTCTAGGTCCCATTGGGAAAGCATTGTTGCAGGAAGAGAGAAGGAAGAAAGAGACTTACCTGAGACCGAAGCAGAAGAAGCCAAGCTTGGAAAAGTGAGCACCTCAGCTAATATTGCTGCGAGCCCTTTTGACTAAGTTTTAATGTAATATTAGCTGCCTTGAGTTTTTTCATATATGTATGTATGTGTTGCTGGAAAGTTTTAAAGTTAGGTTACATCTGCCAAAAGTTTATGGATAAGGTCTGGAAAACAGCATTATTTTTTTTATTATCCTACACCAAGCAAAGACAACCAGCAGCCCATAGGCTGCATGTGGGACCTTCTATAAACTCTTTTTATTGCAAACGAGCTTTTAAAATTATTTTAAATAAATATTTAAATATTATGTTTCCTAAAAATAAAAAGTACTGTTGCTTACTCATGTTGAAAATACAGAAAAGTCTGATACTTCCGCCCAACTTTCTCCTGATGTCAGTCTCTCTATCCTTTCTTTCCCCCTCTGCTGGCCAACACTTTTTCAAAAATTAATGCAACTTGCAGTCACAAAATATTGCCTGCCTTTTCCTTAATTCCTGGACATTATTTTTTTTAAAAAAGAATTTTATTTACTGTTCATTAAGAGGACTGCAGCTATTTAATATGTAGCTCATGAATCTGAAGCTCAATAGTAATCTATTTTGAATGTGGACACAAAAATCAAATCTTTGACTTAACACTGGAGCCTTTACAACAACTTAATTGTCAGGAGGTCTATATTTTATGCATTATTAGAATGGGAAGCTGGGGAGACATCCAAAATGTAATATTTATCCTTCATTTGCCCTGGGTTTATTTCTGCTAGTTGGAACAGAAAGTAAAATAGCCAAAATGAAACCTTGTATGGTTTTGTCCTTTAAATTCCATTGCACAACATACCAATAACAGCCAAGAATTCACCTGAAGCACAAAGGTAGGTCCTGGGGAAATCAGCAAGAATTTATTTATTTTTTCCTTGCTCGTGTGTCTGTCCATTCAAAATAATATCAGAAGCAGCTACATAACAAATATCTTTGGACCTCAATTTGGCTTTCATGAGTTCACTTCATTTCCCCCCCCCCTAAACTTATGTCTTGGAAAACAAGAACAATTCTTGAGCTTAAATATCACTTGAGTCTGCTTTATACTGAATCTGTCTTATTTCTCCCAATTTTCTGGCTGACACCCCCCTTCCAAGTTTGTCCGGATAAGATATTTCTCATCATCTATTACCTAAAGCTTTTGATTTTGCTGCTAAAGAATGAACTTTATATAAGCGTGTATTCTACCACTGAAGCATGGTTGTCGTGATAAATATAGCTCCCTCTTGAACCAAATAAGAATTGTTCCTTTGATGTTTTTTTTATTGATTACTAACAGTACCTTAATGTCCCTGTCTGGATGTCCTTTCTTTTAACTTCAAGCCATCTTTAGTAGAAATGAGTGGGATGCTTCATTATATCAAGGGGAAAGCTTTCAGCACGTGCTGAGCAATACTTTGATGAGTTTTATACTTTTATAATTTCCAGAGTTGAGCCCTGGTGTTAAAAGATTCAGGGACCGAGTTACTGCTCAAATTAAGCTCATGTGGATGACAGTATTGTGCATCACTAACTTCCTTGTATGACAATTAATCAGCCAAGCCTTTCAAGGAGGACAAGCACATCACTGAAGAGTCATTTTGAAATGCTGTCAAAATATGAAGGTCTAATGCTGAACAACATCCAACTACATCATTTGCCTACATAATTGTATTGATAGATACTTTTTATTGGTTAATCTTAAAAAATGTTGATTGAGCCTAGTATTAGCCATTAGGTGGTATCAAACTTCTATGAGTTTGATCCTTTAAAACAATGGGCTTTCAATTGGATTAATGCTTTAATCCTATTAAGATGGTTCTTTCAATTAAAAATATTCTCAGCAACCATAATGTACCTTTGATATCAAAGTTTAAATCCATTATACTCCATAACTAAATGGTGAATATTAGCAACTTTAATGTGAATGCAAATGTTAGACCTCTCCTCCCAACATGATTCTACAAGGCAAAGATAATTCACATTCATGTTTTCCAACCTCTTCATTAGTATTTTGAAAGAAAAAAATCCAGAAAAGTCAACTTGGACACAATCAATTACTGAGACGTGCATTTCTAGAGACACCCAAGTCTCTAAGAGGTAGTCTGAGCAGGCAAGGTACAGTTACAACCAAGGAAGTTAAAGCAAAGACAATCTTCTGAAGAAGATAGCAACTAATGGAATATCAATATAGCAACTAATTGAACTCCTGTCAGTGAGCAGAGTGAGCCTGCAATACTGCATTCTAACCACTGTGCCACCCCAGATCTTTTATCATGAGGTTTATATCTTAATATCTTAAACTTCTCTTTTTCTCATGCCCCTCCAAAAACCAATGGGATTTGGGGACTTTTGCATAAGAGCTTACAGATTTAAGAATTTATTTGGCAGTGGTGCTGTGTTTTGGGGGCCATTGCACCAAATTACCAAATGAAGCCTAGTGCATAGATAAAAAAGAAATAGTGGCTTTGAGACTTGGAGAACATGCCATGTTAATAAATTATGTAAAAATTAAAGTAAAAACTTTATACTCTGTTACAATTAATAAATGGATAATTTTTATATTTCTTTGGTAGCATTTTAATATATTTTAAATACACTTTAATCAAATATGATTCCCTATATGTTTTAGCATGGCCAAAATGCTAAGGATTATCAAGTGATGAGGAAATTGAATGCAGTATTCCAGGAGTGATGCAGTTAATTTCAAGTGATTTTTATATCAATCTGAATTTATTATTTTGAAATAAATCAGGGATAAAAATAATTGCCAGTTATAATTTCCTTGCAATATTAGTAGCTTTGGACTTCAGGTGTGCACCCTAAGGTACATTAATGTGGAGAAAAGGTATCCTAAGTTTCTCTCATCATCTTTTTGAAAGTATTTAACTTCACATATTGTACAAATAAAGTTGTATAAAGTCCTTGTCCTGTTAAAAATGATTCCTGGAAATCTTCACTTGAGCAATAGAGCTGCACAAAAGTTGTATAAGCAATAGTGAATTCTCAAGACTATAAAAATAGTGTAATTCTTTCTTGTCTCTAGACTGGTGTTTATCTTTAAGGTATCTGGACTTCAACACCCAGAATTCCAAGCCAGCATGCTGCCTTGGGACTTCTGGACACTGAAGTCCAAACATCTTAAAGTTGCCAGAGTTGAGAAACACTAATCTAGATTCTCTTAATATTAAGAAAACCAAGATCATGGCATCCAGCCCTCTCAATTCCTGGCAAATAGATGGGGAAGAAATGGAGGTAGCGACAGATTTTGTTTTCCTGGGCTCCAAGATCACCGCAGATGGGGACTACAGCCAAGAAATTAAAAGATGCTTGCTCCTGGGGAGGAAAGCCATGGCAAATCTAGACAGCACACTAAAAAGCAGAGTCGGTGGAAGAAGATTGGAAAAAATTCAAGGATTATTTGAAGAAATATTGGTATACCAACTAGTTTGAAATGGACTTGGAGGTGTTTATAGGTTGTAGTTTTAGAATTTAATGTTTAGTATTAAGGATAATATGAAATAATGATTGTTAAATGATAAGAAATTAAATATAGGTAGATATTAAATATGATTTAAAATTATGAAATAGAAATTGCTAATGAGGATTAACAAAGAAACGCAGATAGGGGGGATTCGAGGAAGTCACCTGAAAATGATTAGAAAGATTAGGAATAATGGAAGTTAAGTATTCTTTTTGTATTTTTGTTGTTGATTGTATTGTTTATGTCATGTCTTGTTTTTTATATGTATTTTTTTTGTTTAAATATATGTTTATATAAAAGCAATAAAAAAATTTAAAAAAAAAGAAATTAAAAGATGCTTGCTCCTAGGGAGAAAAGCCATGGCAAATCTAGACAGCACACTAAAAAGCAGAGACATCATCCTGCCAACAAAAGTGCATATAGTGAAGGCTATGGTCTTCCCAGTTGCAATGTATGGCTGTGAAAGTTGGACCATAAGAAAGGCCGAGCGCCAAAGAATTGAGGCCTTTGAACTGTGGTGCTGGAGAAGACTCCTACGGGTCCCTTGGACTGCAAGGCGATCAAACCGGTCAGTCCTAGAAGAGATCAACCCTGACTGCTCTTTAGAAGGCCAGATCCTGAAGTTGAAACTCAAATACTTTGGCCACCTAATGAGAAGGAAAGACTCACTGGAGAAGAGCCTAATGCTGGGAAAAATTGAGGGCAATAGAAGAAGGGGATGACAGAGAATGAGGTGGCTGGATGGAGTCATTGAAGCAGTAGGCGTGAGCTTAAATGGACTCCAGAAGATGGTAGAGGACAGGAAGGCCTTGAGGAACGTTGTCCATGGGGTTGCGATGGGTCAGACACGACTTCACAGCTAACAACCACAACAATCTAGATTCTAACATCTAGAAGAAGAAGCTATAAAAAAAGACACTAAACTCTATTAAAAGCCCTTAAACCTGTAGGTGAAAGGAATTAAAGAATATTCTTTTGGCAATGTGCTTTTATCTAGATTTCTTTTCTCTAGATGTTCTTGGTATCTTCATTTTTTAGACACTAGATTTTCTAACTCTAAACATTAATTCAGTGTCTCAGTGTCAGTTTTTCTAGGTCCCAACAAAAAGTCTTTTGTCCCATGTTTATCATGGTTATTGTGCTTACAGTAGTTCTACAATGCTACATAGAGAACATTCCTGCTACAAATATGCAAAGCATTAACCAAGTGAGAATCTTACATCTTTGGAAGATGAAATAATAAAATCTGAGAGATGCAACAACTTCCAGGAGTGGTCAGCTACCAAATGTACTTCTAATGCAAGAAGGCACTGCAGATGTAGTTGAACAAATTTCCAGGCCCTTTGCACATGTAGTCTAGCATTCTGTGTTGTATAGTAGCCAACTGGATATACTTGGGAAATTCACAAGCATTTCCCAATATATTTAAAGCATATTGCCTATGATTTAGCAGATGCTAAACAACAATCAATATTATTAGTCAAGAACAGTCTGATCCTTCATGAAGCTGTCCATTCCCCTTTTAATCTATCCCAATTGGCTGCCATTACCACTATTTCTGACAGCCAATTTGAAATGTTAACTCTTTAACATTTATTGATTTATTACTGATTTCATCACTTGGCTTAGGTGTCACTCTAATACAAGAGTGACTAAGTTGCTTGCAATTTCCACTATTTTAAAAATAGGAAAAAAGAAAGCACTATGAGCTTTTGGAAAAAAGTATTTCTATTGATCCTGAATCTCTTTGCATTTAATTTCAATAATGACCTCAAATCCTATCACTGGAAAGAGAAAGAAAAAAATCTTCTCTTTTTCTACATTATGAATGCCATGGATACATTTGTATATTGCTGACATGATACCACCACTCCTTCCTTCCAAGCAAAAGCACCCAAAACTGCATATTATATGGGCTCATCCCAATTTGGTGGAAAATGCCTGTACTAACATAAGAATGTTCCCACATACAAAAGGACATTACTACCAAAATATCTGGAAGAAGCTATTCATTGTTTTAGAGCAAAAGTGTGTAGCTTATGGTCCAGTTTGCTTGAATTTATCCCAATAATCATTTGCACACAATATAGCCACAGTTCAGATAGGGTGACTGTAGTGATCACCATCAAGGTCAAGATTCCTGTACCAGTCCTTGTCTTACATCAATATTGGCTCCAAAACATTATTTGTTGAATGAACCATAAAGGTCGATTTAAACATGTTACTAAGCCCCAATATTCCCAGGTCACATTTAGCAAAAAATAATCCATAAAAGAATTAGTGCTTCTGGAAATCCTGCAATTACTGGATCGTTTGAGGAAAAGGCGATCCATTCAAGCCAATTTATATCATGTGGCCTGAATTTTCATCATACATTATGTTTCTGTCAATATATATTTCCCTAATCATGTAATTGATATAATTACTTAATTTGCATTACCAATAACTGCAGTTGATAGCAATGTAAAATGATGTAAAATGACACACCTAAATTAAATCAGTATGGCCTTGCCCTGGATTGGTCCCAAATATTTGCTGGTTTTAAATTCAAACCCAACCCAAACATCCAACATTTTTGTGTTTCTGATGACCTCATACCATCTAAAGCTTCCACTCCCATCTTAACAATCAGCACTTTGCTTCCCCAATCAGTCCCTCCACATTTCATGGGTAGATAAATTTTAGCAGGCTTAGGGATCAGTTGGTCATGACAGCAGGGAGAACTACTGACAAGGCTGAGGCCTTAAATCAGGGGGCAGGCTGCAAGGGAAGTTTCCCTAAAGGTTAATTGTCAAGCAGAGTAGACATATTACCAAGAGCTGTTGGCTGAATCTTTTCTAAGCAGGAAACAGTCTGCAGGCAGAGCAAGATAAGCCATGCAGTTTATAGATACCTGCAATAGAGAAAGAGCTACATTGTTTTTAAAAAGAAACACTAGAAATATTTTTAAGGGTGCATAATGAAGCCAGCTGGCTTTTGCTTATTTGTTTGATTTGCATCCCACCTTTTGTACAGAAACTCAAGGCAGCACCAATAGTCCCATTTTTCTCCACAGCAATGGAGAATAGCTATGACATTCTTGCAAGCAGTCCAAAGATGGTCCAAAAGAGCACACACACACCCCAATACTAGCTCTACTTCATTGTAAAGTTACATTAACAGAATTTTGCAAATCTGAAAGTACTTTTTTCTCTATTACCATTACAATCCAAGTAAGTAGGATGGGTTTCCATTCCTTCTGTGGGCTAAGCTGTCTTTTATCTGACCATTGCCCTGGCTGTGAATCTTTCCTTCGCCCAAGCTTATTCCCATGTAGCAGGGGTGTCAAACTCAATTTCATTGAGGGCCGCATCAGCATTGCGGTTGCTCTCAGGGGGCCGGGTGGGTATGGCCAGGGTGAGCGTGGCCTACTGGGTGGGCGTGGCTAGAGTGCGTATGGCCTACTGGGTGGGCATGGCCAGCTCTACTTTGTTCGCATCAAGGGTGCCTATGGGGGCCTGGGCTGGAGTGGGACAGATCTGAGGGTCTCTGGCAGAAGGAGGGTCTCTGGGCCAGAGCCAAGGCAGTGGGGGCCGTTCCATCACTGTTTCCAGGATGGCTTCGCGGGCCACATGAAACCACTTCGGGGGCCAGATCCAGCCCCCGGGCCTTGTGTTTTGACATGTCTGCCATATAGTATTACAGACTGCATCCCAGGTCCCCTAGGGAGATTCTGTACCTGAAGAAGGGACAGTATTTGGGGTGACCTGCCCCAGTCCAACATCTCCAACAACCGGACTCTCTGAAGTCTTGAATGTACATGATTGATTAGATTTATATCCAACCTGCCATTCAGGAGCAAAAAATGGTCTACATAGCATTCATTTCTCCCATTTTTCCTCATAACAAACTTCTCTGAACTAGGCTCTATAGGTGTTCTGAACCAGCCTGCTACCGGCCTTGCAATAAGGCAAACCCCTGTTCAAACAGTAGAGACTGGAGAGCGTCTGAGGCTGAAAAGCGTCTGCCAAGATTTATTACTCAAACAACAGAACAAGAAACAAAAACACTGGAACTTGAATCCTCAAACGGAAGGGTTGCTTTCAGCAACCAGCCCTTCCCCAAACACTCCTTTTATTTAGAGATCAGGGCGTGGCCTCCCTGTGCCTCCTCCCGAGGAGTCCCACAGCCTTTCTCTGTTTGTTCCTGCTCGACTGCCTCCTGCGTCGGGCGTCCTTGAACAGGACCAGCTGTGGGTCATCATCCTCCGCACTATCGGGCTCACGCAGCTGAGAAGAGGGCCCCGGCTGGGGGCTCTGCGAAGCCTCCAAACCATCATCAGCCGGTTCGTCTTCCACACACTCCTCCTCCCCCTCATCTGAGTCATCCGAGACATCTGAGCCGGCTGCCGGACCCACAGGCTGGCCCTGAATCACAACAATAGGGAGATCATTCAGGAGCCTTCTGTATTGAGATTGGAATAGATTCTAGATTGAACACCATGCTGGCTCTCTTTAGGGTAACAGTCCAACACGAAGGAGAGTGGACTTATTCAGCATGTGAGGAAAGCAAGGGCTGAACTAATGAGGCAGGTGCAGAATGTTTGGATAGGATTTTTGTGTGTGTGTAGTATCAGTTAATCTGTGCAGCAAAAACATAATAAAGAACAAAAACTTAACAATCTTGTGTGTTGCCCAGGGTTGCATGTTGTCCACCCTGGGGTATAAAATAGTCCCAAAATGGCTAAATGAGAGGCAGGCACTCACCAGTTCCGCACCCTATTTTTTTCACCCCCACCTTTCACTTGTGCTAAACCAGTTTCTCTGATTGCCAATATATAAATGCACAAAGTTTTTTTTCAAAGGGCAGTTCTACATTAAGGTTAATTAACGTAGGAGGCAGTACAGTTTGCAGCATTATTTAAAAACAAGCAAGTTTAATTTTGCCCTTTTTTAAAATCCACAAACAGGAGCACGATTTGACATTTCTGCCACAATATTGACAATATGGTGTGAGGATTTCCTTTCGGCTCACTGGGAAACAGTATATTATATACAGTACTATAGTCATGCATAACAATAACAAAAAGAATCATAGCAAATTGCAACTGAGCTGAATTTTATTGGCATAGGGCTGGAAAAGAGGACAGGTAAAAATTCCCCCTAATATGATTATCTGTTGATTTCTAGGATTACACATCAGCTCAAAACAGCCCTTATATTTTGCTCTAGAATGTGGGTTCCACATGAGAATACTGTAGCTAACAGCATCTCAGAACGACTTTGTTTGGCTAGCCACATTTCACATTGTAATTCTGCAACTAGCTCTCATATATTGTGGCTAAACGCTTTTGTTCCCATAGAGAAATACCATCCTATATTTGTCAGAAAAAGAAGAACAAAAAATTGTGCAAAATCTCATATGAGACTAATTGGATGTTTTGTAATTTCAATAATGCAAACACCTTCCCCCATGTCCTTGGCAAAAAGTGTGATATTTTACAGACACACATACAATAAATGTGTAACATACACAACATCGCCCCACCCTAGTAATTAAATCCATTTTTAATAAGATGAGATATATCTATCTCAGCAAGTTATAATTATTTTTCAGATGCCCATATATTTTAAAAATGTTGAGCTCTGGCACCAGGAAAAGTAAAGAGTTGGCAGTGGCTGGAATTCTAGAATGAAAGCATAATCATTCTGAAGGCTTTTGTTTTGTAAGTACATATTACTTACAGCTGAATTCTGCAAAGGCTTCTTGGGATCATTTCAGTTCATGAACTGGATCTTATGAAAGGAAGACCTTCAGATATTTGACCCAATACTAATTAGCCATTAAAACATGACTGAATTTCACTTCTTGGAAATTAGGGCGGCAACAAAATTTTCTTGAGAATCAATGTAATAGAGGTAAATAAGTCAGGATTCTAATTCCCTACTAATTAAAGTTTCCAACACATTCCGAAGGCAATCCCATATAAAATGGTTTGGCCTGATCCAGAATTCAAATAGCAAGTGGCTTTCTTTGATTTGATCCAGTGGTAGAATACATCATTTTTTTAAAAAATAAGAATGCTTAATATCTCACTAGGTTGTTAAATCTCCTAAATTGAGAGCTCAAACCCTGACAACCTGACCAATCTCCTATGAAAATTCGGTATTCACATGAGGCTTTATGATTGCTCCTTGAACTCTCATGAGATCTCAGCAAAGTATGAACATCTCACTCAATTTGGAAGTCTTGTATTTGTCAGTCATTTTAATTCCTCTCCCAACAAATTTTTTGTTTGGGTTCTGTAGATGCCATCTAGGAAGTACTGTGCTTTGCTAATTACTGTATTTTACACTTACCAGAGCGTTGTTGTTGTTATTATTGTTATTTAAGGTTTAATCTTCAATTTGACTCACAGTCTGGGTCTTTTAAAAACTTAACAGTTCAAGTCCTAACCAAGGACCTAAGAGCTTTAAGGTAGCATCTGAGTATATAGGCAGTTTCAACTAGAATGTTGTTGTTTTTTGCAAAGTCAGAATATTCAGGTCTTATAAGTTCAAAATTTCCATGTATCTAGGCAGTCCTTTGGGTATTGCTTCAAGGGCTCCTATTATTATTGGTACAACCATCAATTTCTTCCTCCATAGTCGCTCAATTTCAATTTGCAAATCATGATATTTTGTTATTTTTTTCTAGTTCTTTCTCTTCAATTCGTGCATCACCTGAAATTGCAATATCAATGAACCAGACTTTTTTCTTTTCCACAATAGTGATGTCAGGCAAGTTGTGGGACAGATGTCTCTTTGGATCTGAAAGTCCCACAGGATTTTGACTTGCTCATTTTCAAGAACTTTGTTGATTTTGTGTTCCCAGTAATTTTTGATGCATTCGAACGCAAGCTTCTGGCAAAGCTTCCAATGTATTATTTTGGCCAATCGATCATGACATTGTAGATAATCAGTCTGTGAGATTTTGCTACAGCCACTGATAAGGTGATCCATTGTTACAACTTTCTCATTGCATAAGTGACATTTGCTGTTATTTACTGACACATTGACACATTTGTTTTCATGGAATTGATCTGCAAGGCTTGTTCTTGGGCAGCCAAAATGAAGCCTTCAGTTTCTTTCTTCAGCAGTCCTGATCTCAACCAGCTCCATTTTAGCTTTGTATCTACCTTTCCTTCAGTGTCCTTCAAGTACTGACAGTGCATAGGTTTCTTTTTCCAATTAGAAACTCGATGCTCAGTTGTTTCCTTCCGATATTCTGCTTTCATTTTTATTGTTTTCAAGAGGTTTCATTGTTCACCTCCTTCAACAAAGGCTCTTTTGCTTTTTTATATAGTCATTTACGCCGTGTTTTTCCTCTCTCATAGTTTGTTTTACCTGTAAGAGTCTTCTGCCACCCTGATATCTTGGCAAGTACAGTCGATCAACATCACTTTTTGGGGCAGAGCAATGTCATGATTTTGGCAAGTCAATCATCATGTTGTAAATAATCAGTCTGTGAGATTTTGCATTATTATTATTATTATTATTATTATTATTATTATTATTATTATTATTATTATTATTATTATTATTATTATTATTAAACAGCTTTTCTCCTTCAGAATGGGAATCCAAAAGCACTTGCTTTATGCCTATTGTTAGAAATTCAAGCAAGATATAATAGATATAATAACATACATATTTATAAGAAATGTAAATAATAAACCGAGTTTAAACATAGCATTTGTTCAGGGAAAAGCAAGAAAAAGTATTAGACATGCGACTGATGAAGGTGGGAGTGGGGTTTTAAACTCAGCAGAAGAAATACCTTTGAATTCCAGAATGTTAGCTGTGCATTTCTGGCTAGTGCTCATTCTTATCCTAATCGGTGTCTCTCCCTTCCATTAACACTAATAGGATAATAGCCTTCATGTATCTTCATTAAGACTTGTCCTCTTGCAACTGCAGCATTTTCAGGGTGAGACCATCACCTCAGCAATTTTGAAGCCAAACCTACTTGCTGGTCAGCGGACTATATGGAAACTTTTGACTTTAAAAATGTAGAAGTTTGAAAGTTCACACATGTGGGCATAGAATAGTTCTAATATCAAAGAGCCACTGCATACTCAATACTAGAATGATAAGCCTATATAATTTTTGGAACCTCATGGAAGGAAGAAGTTACATTCATTGCTCTTCCTACACTCCCTCCCTTTTCTAAAAAGTTAGATGCCTTCTCATTATGACCAATGGGAGTGAATTCAGGAAGTAGCAGGGGATCATCCACCTCCTGAATCTTTTAATGCTAGAACATCTGACTGTGAATGTTCATATCTTCAGAGAGATTCCAAGATCAGGTTCTCACTTCACCCTACACACACCCTTCAATCACCAAAGGAGTGTTTCTCAACCTTGACAACTTTAGCATGTGTAGACATCAACTCCCAGAAGTTTATTTATTTATTTATTTGTTTGTTTGTTTTTATAAACCGCCCTTCTCCCGAGGGACTCGGGGCGGTGTACAGAGTAGGACAGGCAACAAAGTGAAACAGTATTGAAAAACAATAATCAAAGCAAAACAAACTGGGACCCCAATTAGAGCTGTCAGAGCTATCAGGCCAGGCCGGTTCCCAGTCAGCATTGGGAAATTCACACATGTTAAAGTTGCCAACACTACTCCATAGACTTCTCCCTTTCTCTAGAAAAAGAGAAAGCTTAAATGAAACTTCTTATTTGACAATAATATTATTTTCTTTCGCTATGTATAAGAACTGCTCTATGTTTCCAGTGCAAGCCAGGGCCATATTTAAAGAGTTTTAGGTCAATCTTTATATTAGCATGTGAGAATGAAAGTGGAAGCCAGGAGGAAGAGCCACAGACTAGGCAATTGCTAGATAAGAGGCAGTTGAGCCTGCAGAAGTCACGGGGCATAACAAACACCTCAGAAGGGACCATCCTTAGTTTTTTTAGCTATAAAGATGAGGGGAGAGAGATGTACTTTCAGACTTGCAAGATTCTGTTAATGCAACCTTACAATAAAGTTAGTGTAAATACTATGAGTTTTAAGAATGGCCTCTGATCCCCAGGGGATCTATCAAACACCTAGCAGCAGCATTGTTGCAACAACAGTAGCAAGAAAAGTTATAAGTGGCTAATTTGCCATAATACAATTAACGCTACAACTGGGACAGAATTTGCCAGCCCCCCATTCCTTCTGCGGACTCAGCTGCCATTTGTCTGCCAAAAGTCTAGTACCATGTTAAATATATAATCAAAATAAACATTGAAGATGATATACCAATTATTTTAAAATAATATTCATGTCATAAAACAGCTTTTCTCAAAGTGAGTTTGAGTGCAGTTCATCACTCCCAGTTAGCCAAAATGAATGAAGAATGTTGGTTTTGTTGGCTGAAATGGCTTAAACTAAAGTTTCCAGGTTGGGAAAAACTTCTGTAAAACACTGAACAGTAATTTTCTATTTTAACCAATTATATCTCCCAGAGAATCACTAGCCTGTTTTCATCTGAATTAAATAAATTGATCCAATCCCATCTCTTCCCAAAGTGATAGAAGCCTTTTCAACATAACTCTGTGAGTTCAAACTTACGTAGAAACTTGTTTAAAGGTTTGATCCTGATTGGGAAAGATAGGGTATAGGCAGGGACCTAAGAAAACCACAGGCCATTATACTAATATGACTTTGCATAAATTACTACTGCAGTATTTATTTGCTGTGTGGACTGCAGCTTTCTTTTTTCCATAAAAAATCACAAGGTAAGCACCAAAAGTTAAATAACTTATCTATTGATTGATTCACTGATAAGGCTAATCCCTCAAGTTTTATAGTGCTTCCATGGATCTCATATCTATGCTCTGATAAGGCCTCTGGTATCATAAGATGATGCAGAACATGTTGGTAATGGCAACAAACAATAAAAAATGCATCCCTATGAAGACAATGACAAAAGAATAGGAAATTTGTGCATAATTCAGTGTAAAGTATTACTTTCAATACTATTCCAATGTACAGTTGCTTCAGTTGCTATTCTACTACATGTCAGGATATCACCTTCTGAGTGAACCATTGATGAGGTCACCCAACAGCTCAAGTATGCTTATACTCAACTGCCGTTCTGAGCAGTAAGGCAGATGATATTGATATTCTTTCCCTGTAGTTGGAAAGTCTAAGGGTCTTAATAGTATAGAAACTGAACACAAACAAGACAGAAATGCTGTTTATCCATCAAGGTTCTCCATTAACACCAACATTATCTCAGGTCAGGCAGACACGATTGCCCTTAAGGAGCAGGTTTGTGATTTATAGTCTTTCAAAACCAGTATTTCTCAAAGTGGGCAATTTTAAGATGTATGAACTTCAACTTGAAGTTGAAATGCACACTTTAAAGTTACCTGGTTTGAAAAACACTGATCTAGACTCAAGAGCTCTTGCTAGTCCAGCAGATGCAAGATGTGGTTAGAGGATGTGGACTGGTGCATTCATTGCAACCTTACCTTGCTAGAGTAATTCATCCCACCTGAATAGGCTACTGCTGCACATTTAGTTTCAAAGTGCAATTTAAAGTCGGGGCTTGACCTATAAAGCCATTATGGCTTGTCCATTTGCTTCAACCAGAGTCAAACTAACCTATTAGGCCATAGGGAGAAACTGTTCTTGATGCCTGAATTTCAAGAGGAAATTGAATAGAAGGAGCTGAGGCCAGGAGGCGCTTCTTCTGATTAGCGATGCTGGTTTTCTGGAAATCACTTTGGACTTTTTCTTGATTGTCTTCAGAATGAAGCTGAAATCAGAACTATCCCAGAAGGCATTCGAATTATATTGGATCTAATTAGGTAAAGGTAAAGGTTCCCCCGCACATGTGTGCTAGTCGTTTCCAACTCTAGGGGCCGGTGCTCATCTCCGTTTCAAAGCCGAAGAGCCAGCGCTTGTCCGAGGACGTCTCCGTGGTCATGTGGCCGGCATGACTAGACGCCAAAGGCGCACGGAACGCTGTTACCTTCCCACCATAGTGGTCCCTATTTTTCTACTTGCATTTTTACGTGCTTTTGAACTGCTAGGTTGGCAGAAGCTGGGACAAGTAACAGGCGCTCACTCTGTTACGCGGCACTCGGGATTCGACCCGCCAAACTGCCGACCTTCTGATCGACAAGCTCATCGTCCTAACCCACTGAGCCACCGCGTCCCTGTTGGATCTAATTAAAAGGTAAAGGTAAAGGTTCCCCCGCACGTGCATGCTAGTCATTTCCGACTCTAGGGGCCGGTGCTCATCTCCGTTTCAAAGCCGAAGAGCCAGCGCTTGTCCGAGGACGTCTCTGTGGTCATGTGGCCGGCATGACTAGACGCCAAAGGCGTACGGAACGCTGTTACCTTCCCACCGTAGGTGGTCCCTATTTTTCTACTTGCATTTTTACGTGCTTTCGAACTGCTAGGTTGGCAGAAGCTGGGACGAGTAACAGGCGCTCACTCTGTTACGCGGCACTCGGGACTTGACCCGCCAAACTGCTGACCTTCTGATCGACAAGCTTAGCATCCTAACCCACTGAGCCACCAAAAAACAGTAACTGTGAGAGGGACCTTGGAGTCCTAGCAGACTATCACTTGACTATGAGCCAGCAGTGTGCAGCAGCAGCCAAAAAAGCTAATACTATCCTGGTTTGTATAAACAGAGGCATAGAATTAAGATCACGTGAGGTATTAGTACCACTTTATAAAACCCTAGTAAGACCACACCTGGAATACTGCACCCAATCTTGGTCACTATATCACCAAAAAAAAAAAAATCAGAGAAGAGCAACTAAGATGATCAAAGGCCTGGAGACTAAAACATATGAAGAATGTGGAACTTGGGTTTGGCTAGTCTAAAGAAAAGAAGAAATAGGGGAGACATGATAGCAGCGTTTCAGTATCTGAGGGGCTGCCACAAGAAATAGAGGGTCATGTTATTCACCAGAGCACCAGAGGGAAGGATGAGAAACAATGGTTGGAAACTGATCAAAGAGTGAAGCAACCTGGAATTAAGAAGAAACTTCCTGACAAGTGAGGACAATTAACCAGTGGAATAGCTTGCCTTCAGAAATCGTAGGCACTCCATCACTGGAGATTTTTAAGAAGAGACTAGATAGTCACTTGTCTGAGATGGTGTAGGTTCTCCTCTTTGAGCAGGGGGCTGTACTAGAAGACCACCAAGGTCCTTCCAACTCTATTCTATTCTATACTAACTCTGATTTATATTTTGAGTTTATTTTTTGAACTGTTATTTCATGGTTTTCTTGTTTTGATTTCATGTTTACTACCACAGATGTTTTAACTTTTTTTCCTGTATCATGTTAACTGTCAACAGTATTTAGATAGTGATGGGATGTTCATTTAATAAATAATTAAACAAATCAATCAATTTTCTTTTATCCCATATTGTTATGGTAAGATTATGTATGAGTGTACATGTGTCTGTGATTTTTCTTTTGAGACTTCCTATCTCATTGAATACTCATTTCAGGATGAATGTAATGCACACAATAAACCTAATATTTCAGTATAAATACTATGAAAATGTCATACATTATGGCTATCTTGTCAAATGCAGCATCAAGTGCTAATAGTAACAGTCCATTTCCTTTCCCAATTCCCATTCAGCTATTTTTATATTCAAGTCTCAACCTGCAGAAGCATCCATCTCCGGTGAAAATCAAGACCATAGATTTTTACAAGAGGCACATATTCATCCCCAATTGCTATTGGGTATTTCAGTCCAGACACCCGCACTCCTCTTCTGGATTTAATTAAAAGTATCCACTTGACTGTGTTTCCCTCTCGCTTTCCTCTTCAAGAAGACTAAAAATGACTGTCTCAAGAGGATTTTATGACGTATTTGCCAGTGTACAATAATATGATGTGTTTATTGCACATACAATGAGAGCCTGTAAAAGAATCTAGTGGGTTCAGAGAAAGAAAACAAGTATAGAAAGTCCGACAACATAGATAGAACTTGAAGTTCCAAATGAAGTAGCAGAAGGTCAGGCTGGACTAGCACCAAGAAACAAAAACCTTCCATCATCTTTGTGAAAAGAAATATGTTGACCAGGATCTGAATTTTTCTTCAGCTCAGCGGCCCTATTTGTTCTTTAAAAAGTTGATAGACTTAAACTCATCTTTTCATACAGAAACTCAAGCTGAAATATGGCAGAGTTCCTTCTCTTATTTTTCCTCACAATTATCACTCTGTGAGATAGACTTAAGAGAATAAGGCTATTCCATTACACCATGTTGGTTTTCTATAGCACAGACTTGGTCATAAAGATCTGTGTGGAGAAAAAAACCCATTCAGTTTGATTTAAATTATATTAATGTATTTGATAGTGTTGTTACCCCTGCACCTAATAATTTTCCTCTTCCATCCTATTAAGAATTATGAATTTGCAGACATTTTTTGGAGGGATTTCAGAAATCACAAGATTTCAAGACTACAAACATATAGGTAAAGGTAAAGTTTCCCCCGCACATGCGTACTAGTCGTTTCCAACTCTAGGGGCCGGTGCTCATCTCCGTTTCAAAGCTGAAGAGCCAGCACTTGTCCAAGGACATCTCTGTGGTCATGTGGCCGGCATGACTAGATGCCGAAGGCGCACAGAACGCTGTTACCTTCCCACCGTAGTGGTCCCTATTTTTCTACTTGCACTTTTACGTGCTTTCTAACTGCTAGGTTGGCAGAAGCTGGGACGAGTAACAGGCGCTCACTCTGTTACGCAGCACTTGGGATTCAACCAGCCAAACTGCCGACCATCTGATTGACAAGCTCAGCGTCCTAACCCACTGAGCCACCGCGTCCCTTCTGCGAACATATACTTAGGTGTAAAAGAAGATAATTTATTGGCAATGTGTATATTAAAAATTTCCAAGGCCAATAATTTTCATGGGGATAATGTTGCTGCAATGCATCCAAGAAAGAAGATTAGTCTCTTTACATAACATCCTTCAATATAAATTTCTGAATAGAAATTTCGATTGTATATTGTTATTATTATTTCAAAAGGGAAACAATGTTAACACACTTTGCAGCTCAACTGCTTTACTTTTTAAATATTAGCTTCACGCTTCACTGTAAACCAACTCTTTGCTTAATCATAGTTTGCTTCAATGAACTATAATGCCTGAGTTCATACAGTACACAAAGTAAAAATATAATTTGCTTTGGGCCTAGTATGAACATGATCATT
Organism: Vipera berus; assembly: GCF_964194415.1. Taxonomy (NCBI): domain Eukaryota; kingdom Metazoa; phylum Chordata; class Lepidosauria; order Squamata; family Viperidae; genus Vipera; species Vipera berus. The sequence goes on from NC_138205.1 coordinate 107,931,413, forward strand.
TATTATTGTGTTGGAATCCTTATAGGAACCCAGTGACAAAGTTAATATTAAAATCAGTGCCATATTTAGTGCCACATTCATCCTAAAATCATTTCCTCTGTTTGTACACAGAATGTAACTGGACTATTTGTTGAATCAGATTTGTTATCTGATTTGAAATCAACCAACTTAGGAAATAAAGATTGGAGATAGACACACCACCCTCATGGCGATTCCCTCATTTTTTTTCAAAAGAAGGGCCAACTCTGAAAGAAAAAAAATCTTTCTGATTTATGAAAGAGACATTTAAATTGAGAATTTGGAATTTAGTCACAGGAAGCAAGTTAATTTTTCTTTCATCCTATAAAAAGTGGACCAAGATTGCAATATTCAGTCTAGAATATAGACTTATTATGCATGCATTTTCTGGTGCTTTTATTACTTCAATTCTAACTAGTTCACAAGCAGCAACATATAAATTGTAAGGAAGATGTGCCTGAGGGATACATGCAGGCACCTTTGTCTAGGCAGAAGGTGCTGAAACATTTTTTAACATTCAGATAACCTGTGGAAGCTGCTCAAACAGACATCTTCCTAAGTCACTGAACTACAAGGAGGAAAAGGACAGCACTATCAAACTTAAAAGATTCCATTTTTATAGCCAATATCAATAAAAGTAGTTTCAGCTTTCTTGTGCAGTTGATTTCTTGGTCAGAGCTACATAGTGAGGCTGGCACAAACACCTCATTGTATAATAATCCAAATTATCAACATATAAAGAGTAAAATGTAATAACATTCTATTATCTTAAAACCAAAGCTCCATAAAATGTCACACACACCCAAAAAAGCAGATCATATCTTAGGAAACTCTTCCTACACATGCTAAAAGCTGTTAAAAATGTCTTCTTTTCAAAAGCTTTTAAATATTAAAAGAGAAGACATTGATGTTATCTCTGGCAGGAATTATTCCATGGTGGAGAAGCTCCAGTACAGTAATAGCTACAGCCAACCGACATCATAGGTACTTGATTCCTAAAATCTCTTATGACATACCACGCATAAAAAAACAGGTGGGGGTTTGATCACATAATGGGGGTCCCCATTCCGATATTTTTTACCCCCTCACTGCAGAAATCCTGCACCTTTCACAAAAAGTTATTAAAAATAGAATCGCTGGTCCTTCTGTCACTTGTAATTGTGCAGAGACCCTCATGGGTAGTTCTCAAATTACAACCACAATTGGAATTGCTAAGTGACATGGTTAAGTGAGTCACACCCAATTTTATGCCTTTTTTTTTTGAAATCACAGAGTTAAGCAAATCCAGCTCCCCCTTTTCGCCATGGACTTTGCTTGTCAGATGCCCCCTGGGAATGTTGTAAATGGTGATCACATGACCCCAGGATCCTGCATAAATATATGCCAGTTGCCAAGCACCTCAATTTTTATTTCATGACCACAGAGACACTGTAATAGTTTATTTTTATTTATCAAATTTATTGGCTGCCCACCTTACCAGAGGGTAACTCTTAGTTGCAAGTGCAAGGATCTTTTCAGGTCCAAGTTCATAAGCACCAACATGACTTTAGACAGTCATTAAATGGATGGTCATAAGTCAAGGACTATCTGTATCAGATGGCTGAAGACTTTAAAGATGTATTCTTTTCTTGACAATTGTATTAATAGATTTAGATGGCTAGCCTTCTATCAAGATGTCCTTAGCCAAAGTGACAAAAGTCAAGATGGCAACCAGAATGTGTTCAAAATTTCATTCCTTATCTGTGAACTAAAACACTGAAAGTTATATAAGACAAAATCCTGTTCTGTAATATAACGACAGTGTATTAATAAATAACATAGAAATAGGTATAGGTGTAATTAGAATGTCTAGGGCACAGGTCTGCAACCCGTGGCTCTGGAGCCGCATGCGGCTCTTTCAGCTGTCTCCTGCGGCTCCCAGTCCTCTGCTATGTGCAGTCTCCCCCCCAAAAAAGTGGGAGTAAAAAAGTTCAACCAATCAATTCAAATATGCAATTCAAATATCTCGCCTTGGATCCACTCTTTGGTCAAACCCTGTTCTGCGCATGTGCGCATGTACGCGCATGCGCACACATTTTTTGCGGCTCCCAGTTTTTCCTTTTGTGAGGGAACAGGTTCCGAGTGGCTCTTTCACTGTTTCAGGTTGCTGACCCCTGGTCTAGGGCCTTTTAAGTTCTTTCATCAAGTCACCCATAAGCATCATCCACATAACATATGGGCAACATTCAATAATAATTTGCAATAATAATACTTTTTTTAAAAAAAGCAACACCCAAAGCACCAATAGGGAGGTATGTGAATTATCTTGCATAGAGGTCCTTGCTAGGTTTTAATCAAAGTATACAAAAGCAATTATCAAAATTAATGTAATTAACCATGTGCTTTACTTCTTAAAATCTGTTTTTGGATAAAATCACCATCTGTCCTGTTAAATAGTGGGTTCTTTGATACAGGAATGAAGACACGAAACGGAGTACGGGGTAACTCATCGTTTATTTCGTGCTGTGACTGTACTGGAGGAAAGGGCTGCAACCAGCCGCAATATATAGTCTAGCCCCTAAACTATAGGTTTAAATTAACCATTGCCACCTGGAGATAGCCAATTGCAGCACAGGAGACTTGTAGTCTGGGTTGCTGGAGAGCCGTTAGCTGCTCCAGCAACCCACGTGGTATTCCCTCAAAAAAGCCCAGTACATAACATGTCCCATTCAGAATGATCGGCTTTGGAATTTTTACTTTCCTTCTGCCTCCTTCGAGTCCCATGTATAAGTCTGCAAACATACCCATTTAAAAGAAAACTCCAGAATATTGGCCCAGGAACAAATCTGAGTTTACTGAAATTGGCACAGATAAGCACAGTGGAAGACAATTGCCTGCTCCTATACTTATACCTGTATAACAGGGTAAATTGATTGTTGCCTTACCTCTGTGTGGTTTACATATTTTAGGGGAGTCTTTAAAAACACATCTAACAAAAAATATAACAAGGCGCAACAAAGTGTACTTGAGAATGTGTGATTTATATTGCCACATTTGTAAGAATAAAGTGAATGAAATTACTGATATAGCGGGACTTCCGGGTGGCGCTTCAGTGGCGAGGACGGTCAGATTCAACCGCCGGCCCTTCGATCCCGTTGAAGCGGCGGAATAGCCGACGATCAGCTGTTCTGCCGCTCAAAACCCCTCTTTTCAGGCAAAGAGGGGAGGGGGAGCTTCCAGGTAGGGGTAGAACTCCCCTAGCGCCCCAGAACATTTGTTCTAGGGCATGAAGGGTGAGAGCCCCCCCGAAGCCTGGGAATGCTCTGGAACGAAGGACTCTTCTGCTTAAGCAGAACAAGACGCTGAATCCACTCCTGCCGGATCTGATTGTCATCTTGAGTTACGGTAGCAGCAGAGCTGATGCAGGAGCAGTATAAATAGCAAGTACAAAGCTTTAACTCTGAAACTCAAACTCTCTTCCTACTCCAACAATTGTTTTAAAGAAGGGGAAGATGGCGCCTGACTGACTTTTTTTTCTAACAAGAAGTGAAAGTGTTTTTCTTCAAAGTAAAGTGACTGCTTGAACTGAGTGGGAATATGTAAAATGGACTTTCAAACCTTAAAAGAGCTTGCTATAATTTGGAGGTGCTAAAAAGTTATTTTCAAGATCTGGTTATTTCACAGTTTAACTACAAAGTAATAAATGGACTAGAAAGTGAAAGTGTGTATTGAAAGTCATTAGTTGCAAAAATGGCTCCCAAACCACATAGACCCATTTTTAAAAGTGCGGAGGCATTACTTGATCAGCAGTCTGGAACGCAGTCTTTGAAGTCATCCCCCGAAGCTGCTGCATCTGTATTGACTTTAAAAGATTTACAATATGCTTTAAATGATGCCTTAAAAATCCAGTCTGAAAAAATATTTGAGAAGGTGGCAGAATTTATTGAAAAGGAAAGCAAGAAAATAAGGGAGGATACTTTGATAGCACTTCAAGTGTTTTCAGGCTATATTGAGAACCTGGATGAACGTGTGGAAGAAGTGAAACAAAATAATCTGATGCTGGAGGCTAAAATAGGTGAAGTGGAGAATAAAATGGAAAAACTTGAAGATGAAATGATGATGATGCAATACAGAGATATGGAATTTGCCTTGAGGATCAGAGGTTTGAAAGAGAACCCGCAGGAGAATCTGGAAGAGATGTTGGTGGATGCTTTGGCGCCTATTTTGGGGGTTCAACCTGAAGATTTTTTTGGGAAGATAGGTAAAGTATTTCGTGTTAATTCTTGGATTGCTAAACAAAGGAAACTACCAAGGGATGTGGTTGTGTATTTTACAAAGAGAAAGATTAGAAATGAGATCATTCAAATCTCTTATAATAAAAGACTTAAAGTGGCTAATCAGGAGGTTTTGATTCTGAAAGAGATTCCTTCAAGAATTTTGAGAAAAAGGAAAGATTTTTTTCTTTCTGACAGATGAATTAAAGAAATAACAGCTTCGGTTCAGGTGGGAGATACCATCAGGGATTGTGGTGAATTATTCTGGAGAAAGATATTGCCTTAATACAGTAGGGAAGGCACGTGATTTTTATTCTAATGTATTGAAAGCAGGCTTACCGTCATCCTCAGAAGTTAAAAAAGGAAAGGAAGAAGAAGGGCGACAGTTACAAGAAATAGTTTCAGAAACTGTGCAATCCTTGGCTTTATTTAAAGATCTTAAGATTCAAAGAATGACAGGGGCTGCATCTAGATTCAAGGAATAATAATAATAACAGTAGAGATTAAAGTCAAGTGCATCTAAGGAGGACATTGATTGCAGCAAGATTTAGTAATGGAATTTGTTAAAGATAGTAGGATAATCAAGAACTGATAATGATGGACATTTGGGGATAGTATTTACAGTAGATCTTAAAAATTAGTATGTATGTATTTAAATTGTTAATCTAAATGTTGGAGATGTGGTTGTGATGATGCAATGTATTATTATGTATGGTTGAATTGTACAAGATTACAATTTTAAAAGTTAAAGTAATTTAGTGGAATATGTAAGATTTTTAAGAAAAAGATATGGTTTTTCTTTTCTCTTTCTTTTTTTTCTTTTTTCTTTGTATAACTATTTTTGTAGGGTACTATTATAGATTGTATTGTTATAGAAACTAAATTTAATAACTATAGTAGAATTTTTGGTATTGTTATATTGGAAGAAGGCTGATTTGTTTATTATAGAAGAATGGATTTTGAAAGTTTTCAATTAGGTAAAAATGGTAGAATTTGGAATATGTGAAGAATATTTGTAATGGAGATATATTGTCATGTTTAAGGAGAGTTAAAGCGCAATTGGATTTAAAGTGTAATTATAGTTAAGTTAGTATATTTTAGATTAAGATTGTGAAAATAATACCCTGTATTCAGCTTTGGGAAGTTGGGGGGGGTGCGTGTGGAGTGGTAGGGGTATTGGGTGGGTTAGGGTAGGGGGATGGGGTAGGGGGATGGGGTTTATGTCTAAAAATGTACTTTAAAACTTTTTAATAAAAAAAAGAAATTACTGATACAGCATACCTTCTGTATCAACTTCAGCAATACTATTATTGCTAGTATTAGTTCTGGTACTATTTTGCAACTACGATGGATCACACTACTCTTATTCAGTCTTATTCAGAAAATAGACTCAATTCAAAGAGTCTGGATAGAAAGAGGATTATTTACTTATTTATAAAATTTATTGGCCGCCCATCTTACCATAGGGTAACTCTGAACAGCTTACGATTGCATAAAATCTAAAACATAAAATGTTAAAAACAAACATCCAAACCAAAAACACATTGGGAGGGTGAGGATGGAATGGGAGGGAGGTGGAATTTGTTATTACTCAATCAACCAGCCTCATTGCGTCATTTCCCCCACTGGAGCCCCAAGGCCAACTGACACAGCCATGTCTTTGGGTCCTAGGGAGGGCCAGGGCCAACCTCACATGTGGGGCAAGAGTTTCCAGAGGGCAGGAGCAATAGTAGACAAGGCCCCCCACCTTGACCTCACCAGCCAGAATACTCAGGCTGATAGGACCCATAGCATGCCTCCTCTGTCAGCACTGGTGGTACAGGCCAATTCCAGTGGGATGAGACAGTGCCTCAAGTAACCTGGACCCATGCCTTGAAGGGCTTTAAAGCTGATCTCCCACACGTTGAATTGCATCCAGAAGCAGATTGGTAACCAGTGCCGCTCATGGAGCAGTGGTGTCACAGGGGACATTCTTGGGGTCCCCAAAACCACCCATGATGCCACACTCTGCACCAGTTATAGGATAGAATATATAAAGCCTGTTGTTGTTCTTTTCTATTACTTGCCTAGTAATAGAAATTACTAATATACTAATTATTAATAGAAATTAGGTCTTGTCAATGTGTAACATAGACTCTCATTGATTATGATGCTTATGCTTATGCTTCAAGGATTTACACAAGTCATTTTCTAAAATCTGAAGGTGTTACTATCATGGCTGAAATTAGTAGGAAGTAAAGATATGACCAGTGGAAGCTTCTATTACATGAATAAGAAAGCTTTACTTGAACAATCCTCTTGTGGTGCAGACCTATGCTAATTAAACCCATTGGAATCTATAGGTCAAAATAAGTGTGATACAGGAATTTATCATTAATGCCAAACATTGGCAGATGATAGATTTGGCCAACGTTTACTGATTTTTTAAAAAAAGTCAGACCACAGTCTATGATCTTCCCCATCTAAACAAATACATAGTTTGGATCTCTGATGGGGGAATTCTAATTTAAGATAGCCAATTCTATCTTCTGTAGAAATTTAGTAGACCTGAATAAAGGTAAAAAAGAGGATAGTGATTTTTCTGACCTAGTAACACTTCCCAAGGGTCTCCTGTCTAAGCTAGGTCAACAGCTAGCAATCTTTTTTTTTAAGTATTGGGAGGAAATAGCGTAAAAATGTTGTTATTCCCAACTTTCTCTCCTAATGGCATGGGCCAAGCAGGACTTTATGATTCTTTGGGCTACTATAATTACAACTCCTTACCAATCCAGATGATTAGATAGGACTGAATGTATTAACTCTCAGATGAATCACCTAAATGGAATATTCTGTTACATAGCAAACAATACTGTACTTGACCTTCCATTTCCTTTTAGAACTTGTTAATTATCACCTTTTCAGGTCAGATATACAGTGTACTCATCTACTGAAACTGCTTGTTACAATTAGTTACCTGCTTTTTTTTTTGAAAAATTGAAATTGATGAGTGGCCAATTTGCAATTCCAACACCATACCTGCCCTCCAAAGTCTTGTGTATAGAATTCCTCCAAATAATATATATATATATATATGAAATGCAGCCTTCAATTTGCCCCTGAAAAGACTGTGGCTGTTCTTCTAAAAATAGCTGAATTCCTTTTTCATTCTCATATTTCTCTTTTATAATTTCAATTATTTTAGACTTTTAAATGCAGCATTATCATCCTGTTTTTTTCCTATATGTTACAATTTTGTTAGTTTGCTTGCTTACTTGCTTATAAAAAAACTAGATAACACCAACCCTTATTTCATGTCAGTCCTGCACATATATCAAATATGGAGTCCTTGATGCCCTCAGTACTTGTTTGCTTACAGACATTTTCATGACTTGAGTAGGTAACATTCTCAATGCTCTCATGATGCTATCTAATCTCTACAGGCAAACAACCAAGTCCAGAGACCACTTCACAGCTCAACCCTGAACTTACAAACTTTCTCTTTTGATATAACAAATGAACAGGATATACAAGCACTTATTTAACAAAACAGTTTCTGCTAATTGTGCAGAATGCTTTAGGAAGGCAGAATTTGTTCTCTGAAATAGTTCTCAAGAAGACTTTGCAAAACTTAAAAATATTCTAGACACGTATTAAAATCACTCAATATCTTCCGGATGCCAACTGCATAGCCATTGGCTGTTCTTTATCTGGAAAGAGGATTCCCTGGTTTGAAATACTCTCTCTGCTTTATTATCACTTTAAGTTTTACAAATGAATAATTAAAATGATTGCAATTTGCAAAGTAAATTATGCCATTAACGACTCAAGAATTAATAAGCAGAGAACAAAGAGAATAATATATTGCAAGGATGACAAGGGAAAAAAATAAATCTCCTGGCAATTCACCACTCTTAGGATTTTAATTTTGAGTTCTCCACTCCCAGCTATCCATTCTTATTGCACATCCATCAAACTCCTGATGAATATAAAGGACCACGGTATATCATGCCATAACATTGCAAGTTTAGAGAAATGACAATCTAGCAGGTTTTAAGGAGACAGAAGAGAAATGTAGAAGATACTGGAGATGTTTGTTTGTTTCTCCAGTTTTCCATCATCTCTGGCACTCAGATCTCAATTTCAAAGTTTCTCAAAACCCCTTTTCATGGCCAACAGCTCCATATGACTGACTTTAACAACTGACAAAGCTTTTAATAAAAATTCTACATGATTTATACCACATCTTATTCAGACATTTTGGGATGCCTGCTTAATTTCAGCTCTTCATAAAAAGCATTTGTCTCCAGCGAAACTCCCCCCACCACCACTACACTTCATGTTTATTATTTGTTTCTTAGTTTAAATAAGAAGGAGAAAAAAGAATAGGCTTTTTCACCATGAGCAAGCAGTTTATGCCATTTGAATAAATATTCCTAGGCTAACATGCTCAGACACTGCATAATAACTACAGACACTATTCTGTGCTCTTTCCAGCAATGACATATGGAATCTGAGATGTAGGCTAGCAAGGGTAAAGTATGATTGGAAACAAAGGTTTAGAATGTGTGGTATTTTTAAGAAGAAACTACTGGCCAGAATGATAGTGTTGGGTGACAGAAATTATTATGAATTTATGCTTAGAAGAAATGAATAGACAATATTCTACTTTTTTATTAGCCTTTCTTCTTTGGTTTTATTGACTATTTATGATGTGTTATGGATGTACTTCTGATGCTTAATAAATGCTTAGTAAAAATGCTTAATAAACAGATATGGGCATGGATAAATTCATTTCCAGAATCCAATATAAAATCACTCCTCTGAGAACACAATTTTTTTTCTGGTACAGGAAAGTATCTTCAGCGGGAGCCTCCTTGTAGCATATGAATTAGGAATATGCTAGATGTTATGTCTTTTGAAAGCATCCAGAAGGGAAATGATGGTTGCTATTTTCACTTCAGAATTCCTTAGAACAATACTGTCCTAGACAGTATCAGAAAACAAAATGGCAGCTGCCAACAGATGACCACTCAGTTGCCATGGCTGCTTAGCTGAAAAGAAGGAAGTAAAAAAAAATAGAGAGCAAATCATATGTAACAGTAATAAAGATAAACAGAAGAATTAGAAAACAATGTTCTGAATAACTTTTAATAAGAAAATGAAATTATGAGAAAATAACATACACACGCATTCCAATTATTAGTGTTGCCTGTTAGTAGTGAGCCCAAAATTTTGGTTGCTCAGTGAAATATTGTTAAATGAGTTTTGCCCCATTTTATGATCTTTCTTGCCACTGTTGTTAAGTGAATCACTGCAGTTGTTAATTTAATAAATCTTCCCTACTTACTTTGCTTGTCTCAAGGTTACAACAGGCCATCACTTGACTCTGGGACACTGCAATTGTCATAAATATGAGTCAGTTGTTAAGTGTCTGAATTTTGATCAAATGACCATAGGGATGCTGCAATGGACATAAGCATGAAAAATAGCCATAAGTCATTTTTTCAGTGCCATTGTAACTTTGAATGGTCACTAAATGAACTGTTTTAAGTCGAGGACTACCTCTATTTTGCTGGATTTTAATAGAATGTATTACTGTACTTGTATTCTGTAAACAGTGGTGGCTATTATATGTTGATTATAGAATAAGTTTATATTATTACACCTGATATTTTAAATATCCACTCTTTAATTGTTTAACTGCTTAAGCCTGGCATAATATGTGTGGCTATCTTATCTGGATGGCAATTCAATCATCACAGCCATCTAATATCAAAGATTTTAAAACCTTTACTCCATAACTGACTAAAAATCAGATTCGATGCTTAACAGAAGTGAAGGGTGATGAATTTGTCTAAAAAAATACATCCTGGCCAGTCCTGTTAATCATTAAATAGCATGTCTATGACAATTCTCAATCATCCAAGTCATGGTTGTCCCAAAATTGCTTTTTCCAAAAGGCAACTAGACTATCTTGTTGTTTTTTTCCTTTTGAAAATGTTTCATTTCTCATCTAAGAAGTTTCTTCATTTTCAAGAGAAAAAAGGAAGTCCAGTTGTCTTTTGGAAAATCATCTTTGAGACATTAAATAGCATATAGCACACTTAAAATTATTTTCTGTAATTATTTAATGATATCCCTAAAAACTGTAATTACATTATTGTGGCAAATATACCGGTAAGTGCATCTGAAAAATCAGTTAAATTGTCCAAAACATTTGCTCTATTTGGTCAGTCTTGAGTTTGGGCCCAGAAACCACCTGAGGTTATTGCCCAAACATAATTTTCAAGATGACACTGCAGAAAAATTAATAAATATATAACAAAAAACTAATCTTATTAACTATGCATAATTTTATTGAATTTCAATGAAGGTGAAATCATTTCCCTCCCTGATCCTTCCCATTAGTTTTGGAGCATAACCGCCAATAGCCAAAAGATCAATTTATAGCTTTTGGTCTGGAAAATTGTGCACATCTGATTTAATCAGATGTGGAAAGCATCACATTTGCAGAACAAAGAAGAAAAAGGCAGACACATACAAGAGCATCCTTACAATAAGCAGTAAAACCGTATGAAATGTTTTCATTTCTATTTCTATATAAAGAAAGGAAACATATGGAATATATAGGATGCTGGATATATTACATAATTCACTACCAGCATATATGATCTAGTTACAGTACTCCCCAAATACTGCCTACAATAGAAGGATCAGCACTGACAAAAACCATGATAGCAAAAATATAACCCCCACCTCACTATACCCCCATCCTAAGCCCAAGGCACCACTTGTTTTGCAGGGCAAGAACCAATAAAGGTTGAATACGGCCATATGTGGTGATGAACTGAGGCAAGTCTTCCTATTCCTTCATCTTTTATCACAAAATTCTATGGCTGTGCAATTCTTTCATAAAATCATCCACCTATGGATCCTTTCACGTTTAATTGCTGCTTTGAAATGAGCATGTGAAGCCTCAATACCTTCCTCTACTTTTTGTCAAGGCAAACTGGCCAAAAACAGCAAAGTTTCATATCATTAATAAAAGACATAGTGGAGTGGCTTCAATGAAGCATTCTCAAGTTTACCTGTTCATCAAGGCTGGTTGACAGACACTTTTTGGTTAAAAAAAGATGTATAATAAATGATTTAGACAAGGGAATTGAAGGGGAACTCACCAAATTCGCAGATGATACCAAACTGGCAGGAGTAGCCAAACTCAAACTATGGGCCCTATATCCAACAAAATGAGTTTCAATGTGGAGAAAAGCAAAGTCTTACACTTAGGCAGAAAAAACCAAAGGAATAAATACAGATTGGGCAAGACCTGGCTTGGAGGCAGTAATTGTGAGAGGGACCTTGAAGTCCTGGTGGATGAACACTTAACTATGAGCCAGCAGTGTGCAGCAGCAACTAAAAAAGCTAATACAATCCTGGGTTGTATAACAGAGGCATAGAATCAAGATCACGTGAAGTACTAGTACCGTTTTATAAAGCCCTAGTAAGACAAAATTTTGAATAATGTAGCGAATTTTGGTCACCATATCACAAAAAAGCTGTTTGAGAGTGTAAAAAATTCAGAGAAAAGCAACTAAGATGATCAAAGGCCTGGAGAACAAAACATATGAAGAACGGCTGCGAAACGTGGGTTGGGCCAGTCTACAAAAAAGAAGAAACAGGGGAGAAATGATAGCAGTATTCCAGTATCTGAGGGGCTGCCACAAAGAAGAGGGGGTGAGGTTATTCACCAGAGCACCAGAGGGAAGGACGAGAAACAATGGTTGGAAACTGACCAAAGAGAGAAGCAACATGGAATTAAGGAGAAACTTCCTGACAGTGAGGACAATCAACCAGTGGAACAGCTTACCCCCAGAAATCGTGGGTGCTCCATCACTGGAAGTTTTTAAAAAGAGACTGGACAATCATCTGTCTGAGATGTTATAGGTCCTCCTGCTTGAGTAGGGGACTGGACTAGAAGACCTCCAAGGTCCATTCCAGATTCTATTCTATTCTATTCTATTCTATTCTATTCTATTCTATTCTATTCTATTCTATTCTATTCTATTCTATTCTATTCTATTCTATTCTATTCTATTCTATTCTATTCTAGTTTAGTCTAGTCTAGTCTAGTCTAGTCTAGTCTAGTCTAAAGTGGATATGAAAGTTTAAAGAAATAATCGCAATGCAACAATGTGGAAAAATCAGTAAAATTCACTCCATGTTATAATTTAATAAAAAAATGATATAAAATGTTTTACGGATAGTCCATAAACTCTGACCATAATTGCAAAAATGGGTAAATCATAGAATAAATAATGCTGGGATAGGTTGTGGTATATAAGGAATCTTTGGTCATATATGGTGTCATGTAAAAAAACTCAAAAGTACTGAAAAGAAATACAAAGCATTATTCAAAAAAAATTAAAAAAATTGAATTAAAGTTAACTTTTTGCTATTAGTCACTAATTGTCCAAGAACAAATAAATAAGGCCACACTTGGAATACTGCATCCAGCTTTGGTCACCATGATGTAAAAAAGGTGTCGAGACTCTAGAAAGAGTACAGAGAAGAGCATCAAAGATGATTAGGGGACTGGAGGCTAAAACATATAAGGAACAGTTGCTGGAAATAGGTATGTCTAGTTTAATGAAGAGAAGGGCTAAGGGTAACATGATAGCAGTGTTCCAGGGCCTGCCACAAAGAAGAGGGAGTCAAGCTATTCTCCAAAGCACCTGAAGGCAGGACAAGAAGCAACGGATGGAAACTAATCAAGGAGAAGAAGCAGCCTAGAACTAAGGAGAAACTTCCTGGCAGTTAGAACAATTAACCAGTGGAATGCTCCAACACTGGAGGTTTTTAAGAAGAGACTGGACAGCCATTTGTCTGAAATGGTATAAAGTTTCCTGCCTTCCTGCCTGAGCAGGGGGTTGGACTAGATGACCTCCAAGTTCCTTTACAACTTTATTATTATTATTATTATTATTATTATTATTATTATTATTATTATTATTATTATTATTATTATTATTTTGTTTTGTTGTTTATTGTTATTATTATAAATAAACATCACAATTAATTAACATATGGCCATGAGGACACATTTAACTCAACATTGGGGGGAAAACTTTACTGAGATTATCAGAGTGTACAACCAAACAGAATGGCAAAATTAACACTTGACTGCATTTAGGTAAGAATATCTCCCCTACATATCTGAACTCACAATACAAGATAAACTCAGACACACTGAGTATAGTTTTCAAGGGGAAAATAATTAATATATATATAGTGATTGGAAATAATTTCAATATGTATAAATATATTGATGCAATCATCAGTTGGTTACAATGGGATGGAATTTATGTAGTTTCCCAATATTATTTTTACTGATTTTGCTGTCTTTTTTAATTTTGTTCTTTTTGTTTTGTTCCCTCTGCAAAACTCCTTCCCTTTTTCCCTTTTCTTCTTTATATGATTACATGCATTCATCCTTGGAATAATGACAAATAACACTGATATCAATATTACTATCTTGTTTAGAGTTGTTATAGAGATGACAGTCCTATGAATGATTGAAATTATTACTTTTTTATTTTATGATAATTTCTCTTTATTTATTTATTGATATTCTATTCTTTATGTATTCTGTTACCTTATATCTTCTTTTTATTTTAGGTAGCTATTTATTCTGTAACTCATAATAATCTTTGTTTTAATAAATATAAAATGTAACAACTCTCATACTTCAAAGTATGCCAAGTGTTAGATTTGAAAGAATCAATTTTTTTTAATAGAACAATTTTTAAAAAGTATGATGGACAACTTTTACTCTAGCCTGGAATCTTATTTCCTCTTTCTACCTGCCTGAAGATGTCAAGATGTCCACATTTAAAATATGTTTGTGGAAATAAGTTTCCCCTATATAGGAAGAGTGGTTTGGGTCAAGATTCTAAATCTACTAAATCAGCAGCATAGGTTTTAAAAACTCCTTTTCATTCCTTTCTATCTGTTTGGTTTTTTTAAAAAAAAAGATGAGACTCATTTCCCCCCCCCCCCCAAATTAATGGCATTCACATATGGATACAAATGATACACAGATCCTAAAAGCTCTTTACTGCTATTACATGAAAAGGTCTTCAGGCTGAATAAATGGAGTGTCTTTTCTTGAAAAAGAAGAGGAAGAAGTAAAACTGATACACTCATAAGCTTAGAAGAGAATGAATTATATAACAACAAAAAAGAAAGCTTTAACAGAATGAAGAGACATTCTAAACTGATCTAAGAAGGCTAAGAAAGGTTGGTCACTTTTTGAATTGGGGATTACCAGGAAATGCCTGGGTTGTAAATTAAACTTCAAAAAAATCTGGAAGGAAATAATGGCAGATTATTTTCAGTCATCAAGAATATGATGCTAATGTCATGTCCCAGAATCATCAATAGTTGAGTAGAATCTGTTGGAGACATAAAAGAGAGGCAGATAAAAAGACAGAAAAGGAACCTATGAACTAGCATATAATTGTAAATATGCCATAGAGAATCAACATGTGATGACATTTTTTTAAAGAGGAAACTGGGACAATAATAGTGCTAGCTTACAAGGCACAACGATGAAAAATGAGGAACTTTTTATCACAATATCATGATATAGATAGTGGGCTTTTCTACCTGTGTCTCAATAATAGGATCAATATGTAAATCATGTTGTTTACTTTTTTATATATAATTTTATTAAGGGTTTTAATTAGTAAAATCTAATAAAAACTGAAACAATAGTAAAATCCAGTACAAACTGAAACAAAGTATACATAGAATGAAAAAGGCAAAGGAGAAGAAAAAACAGAAATAGAAATAAAAAAAGAAAGAAACGATAAGAACATAGAGTATAGAATATACATTACTGATTATAAGGACAGTAAGAAAGAAGAAATATACAAAAAATGACATAAACCTCACCACAAATGCAAACTATTTTTGTAACTCTTACCTTCTCTTAGTTTACAACCAATGATATCTTCATCCATTATACCAGGGGTGTCAAACTCAATTTCATTGAGGGCCGCATCAGCATTGCGGTTGCCCTCAAGGGGCTGGGTGGGTGTGGCCTGGGTGGGCGTGGCCTACTGGGTGGGCGTGGCTAGAGTGTGTATGGCCTACTGGGTGGGCGTGGCCAGCTCTACATCGTTCACATCAAGGGTGCCTATGGGGGCCTGCGCAGGAGTGGGACAGATATGAGGGTCTCTGGCAGAAGGAGGGTCTCTGGGCCAGGGCCAAGGCAGTGGGGGCCGTTCCCTCACTGTTTCCAGGATGGCTTCGTGGGCCACATGAAACCACTTTGCGGGCCAGATCCGGCCCCCAGGCCTTGTGTTTGACATGTCTGCGTTATACCATCTATTATCTATAGACACATCTACAAAGTATCTTCTTTTGACTCTAAGTAACAGCAAAAAGTGATTACAAAAAGAATTTTACAAAAAGTAATGTCCTTTAAAAGATGCTGACCATTGCTGTGAACAAAATGGCTGTTCTGATCATCTCTCAGTACTCAAGACTTGCCAGGGACTATTGTCTTCTGGCCTCCTCACAAGGAACAACTGTTCAGAAGGCATATGGGCAATTTCCTGTTCCCTCCTTGTCTGGAGAGGTTCCAATAATAGATTTACTCACAAGCCCTTTGTTCCTTACCAAAGTCATTGGCTCCACTTTTAACAGAGCTATCTTGAATTCACATTTTTCCCCAGGAGTCTATAAATCATATGGTAATATAAGGTCAAGATGCACATTTACTCATTTGCCCATCTTGCTCCCACATGTATACAAATTATCGCTGTTATGTATGCAGGCACCTGCATAGCAACAGCCACCAGGGGGCATTGGCCTGAACGGTTTTGGCGGGAAACCTAGTTTCGGCGGGAAACCTAGGGCCAACCCCATTGGCTGTCCGCCTACCTGGCTAGGTATTTAA
The DNA here is from genome assembly GCF_964194415.1 of Vipera berus. Taxonomy (NCBI): domain Eukaryota; kingdom Metazoa; phylum Chordata; class Lepidosauria; order Squamata; family Viperidae; genus Vipera; species Vipera berus. Next base: position 107,947,625 of record NC_138205.1, read on the forward strand.
GGAGGCCAGGTAACCCTCATTCTCCAGTACGCTACCCCCCCAATAAAGAGCTGAACACGTACTCCGGCTGGCGTCTCTTCCTTGCGTCGGACCCACTACATTGCAGTGGCGATGAAGGTGGAATACTGCCGACAGAAGAGCTGAGTCACTAAGGGAACGCACCGCGAGCTGAAGGGAAAGGCATTTCCCCTTTCCTCCGTCCCCCCCAACACGACCGCCAGCCAACCGGACCACACCGGTCACCGCATCCGTGACTCAAGACCCGAAACCAACACCGCAATGGCAAGGGCCGGACAACCCCACAAATTTGACACCCGCCACCCCGAGACATGGGCCCGGTACCTGGCTCATGCCGAACTGTACATGCGGTTCAACCAGATCTCGGAGGACGGCGCTAAGGCGGCAGCCCTGCTCTGCATTGGGGGACCCGCACTCCTAGAGATCGCTGTGAACCTGTTCGCCCCAGAGGCCATCAATACCGTTGTGTACCAGGACCTCGTTGCCAAGCTCAACGCCAACTTCCATTCCCGGCGGTCCAAATTGGCCGCGAGGTCACAGTTTGAAAAAAGGGACCAGTGCCCCGACAAGTCCGGTGCCGAATTCCTCACCGCCCTATGAGAAGCCACCGTTGCCTGCAAATTTTCAAACTTGGAGGAGCGGCTATGGGACCGGCTAGTTTGCGGCCTACGAGACAGGCCTGTTTGAAAGAGAGGAGGTTTCGCTCCAGGAAGCCGAAGATGCCATCCTGGCCCATGAAGCGGCCTGCGGGGCCGTCCAAGCAGTCCAGGAGACCAGAACCGACAGCCAGGTAGCCAGCATCCACCGGCAGGTCACCGCAGCCGAGGACAAGCAGAGCATAGACCTCCTCCAGCGGAAGCCAACCCAGACAAGCCCAGGCCCTCTAGCAACGCCACCAACCCTCAGAAGTGCACAGGGTGTGGTGGAAACCACGTGCGCAGCCTCTGTAAGTTCCGGTTGGCCACGTGTCAGGCCTGCAAGAAAACAGGCCACATAGCCGCGGTCTGCCGTAGCCGCTGCCCCCGAGAAAAGATCCACGAGCTACAACCAGAGGAATCGCCGTTCGAAGGTACTGGGGCCCCGACCAAAACGCAAATTGGCTATGTTGAGAGCCGGCTGGCCATTAACCACACGGGTAGCCGCCGGCTGCTCAAACCCAAAATTAGATTAACAATCCGCTTGCAAGGCATTCCTTGCAGCATGGAGCTTGACTCCAGATCCGCGGTCTCCATCATTTCGGATGCAACCCTTAACTATATTAATAGCCGGAGCAAGCAGCAGATTAAATTACGGCCTACAAATTTAGCCCTGACCGACTTCCAGAATTCGCCGGTCAAGGTAAGGGGGGAGGCTACCGTTTCAGTGGGGTTTAAGGGTCGCGAAGAGCACCTGGAGGTTGTAGTGATAGAGGGCCGGAGAGCCAGCCTGGTTCAAGCTTAACTCAAACGTTCCCCCTGTTAGGGTCTGGCCATGGCGAGTCCCCTTCGCGCTCAAACACAAAATCGAGTGCGAGCTAGACAAGCTGATGGCCCAGGGAATATTAGAGCCCGTAGATGGGGGGATGGGAGGGAGTGGGAAACCCCAATCATCACCCTGCTCAAATCCAATGAGGAAATAAGGATCTGCGCCGACTACAAGTGCTCGGTGAACCACGCCCTAAACCCGCACGCTTACCCAGTCCCCACGGTCAGCCACGTTCTCGCTTCCCTCCAAGGTGGCGCCATTTTTGCAAGGCTCGATCTTGCGCAGGCGTAACAGCAACTCACAGTTACTAGGGCAACAGCTGACACACAGGGGAGCGTTCCAGGTGAACAGGCTGCAGTTTGGGATCAGCGTAGCTCCTGGCATTTTCCAGGAAATTATGGAGAAAACACTCAGGGGCCTCCCAGGAGTCTGCCCTTATTTTGATGACGTCCTGATTGCAGGAGCATCAGCAGAAGAGCTGGCAGATAGGCTGAGGGAGGTACTATCCAGGCTGCGCACAGCTGGCCTCAAACTAAAGAGGGAGAAATGCAGCATAGGTGTTCCCTCCACAGAATTCTTGGGATTCAGGATAGATGCCAAGGGAATCCACCCCACAGAGTCCAAGGTGAGGGCAATCAAACTGGCACCCACACCCAAGAACAAGGCAGAGCTACAGGCATTCCTGGGCCTGCTAAATTTCTATCATACATTCCTCCCACACAAGGCTACCATTGCAGAGCCACTTCACAGGTTACTGGATAAAAAGGCAGCATGGGCCTGGACTTCCGTCCATAAGCAAAGCTTTAGAGCATTAAAAGCACTGCTGTCTGACAAGTTCACAGTAACACACTTCATAGAAACAAAGCCCATATGCATTGCGTGCGATACATCCCCTTATGGTGTGGGCGCTGTTCTCAGTCACCTTGAGCCTAATGGGGCCCAAATTCCCATTGCCTACTATTCCAGGACGCTGTCTGGAGCAGAAAGGAATTACGCCCAAATTGATAAGGAAGCCCTGGCAATCGTGGCAGGAATTAAAAAGTTCCACGATTATTTGTATGGCAGGGAGTTCACTGTCTACACAGACCACAAACCACTCCTGGGCCTGTTCACAACGGACAAGCAGACGCCCCAAATTCTGTCCCCCAGAATGCTCCGGTGGTCCATCTTCCTTGCAGCTTACAATTGCAAGCTAGTGCACAAGCCAGGGAAGGAGATGGGCCACGCAGATGGCTTAAGTAGGCTACCCCTTGACACCACCGAACCAGACCCGGCACCAGCAATGCAGATCCTAGCTCTGCAGGAATTACCAGAATGCCAAGGACATTGCCAGCAACACAGCCACTGACAACATCATGAGCAGGGTACACTCATGGGTTTGCACAGGGTGGCAGGACAAGTCCCTGGGGCCTGAGTTCCAGGCCTATTTCACCAGGCGTCACGAACTCTCCACACACAGGGGTTGCCTCCTCTGGGGAAGCAGGGTCATTATCCCCACCACAGTCCGGGGCAGGGTATTGGAATCCTTACATGAGGGACACCCAGGGGTGGTTAGGATGAAGGCACTGGCCAGAAGCTACCTCTGATGGCCAGGGCTGGACAAGGACATTGAGGAACGGGTCAAGGCCTGTTACACGTGCCAGAGATCCAGGCCAGAAATGCCCCACGCACCAGTACACAGGTGGGAGGCCACACACACACCCTGGTCCCGCATCCACATTGACTATGCAGGGCCATTTCAGGGCCAACTGTTCTTAGTGGTAGTGAATAGCCACTCCAAGTGGCTGGAGGTAGTCCCTGTTCCCAACATGATCTCGGCTAGGACAATCCAGGTGCTCAAAGCTCTCTTTGCCACACACGGCCTCCCTGATGTCCTTGTATCAGATAACGGGCCTCAGTTTACCGCTACTGATTTCCAGGCGTTCTTGAAGGCGAATTGGATTAGGCACACCACCTCCGCGCCCTTTCATCCATCGACTAACGGGCAAGCTGAACGAATGTTAAGGACGATCAAGGACGCACTCAGGCGCATCATCAGCGGGGACTGGCATCACAGACTGGAGAAATTTCTACTTGCCCAACACACTACATCATGCGTTGCTACCGGAAAGAGCCCAGCAGAACTTCGATGGGGACGGCGTCTCATCACCAAGCTGGACCGTTTACACCCGGACCGAGTAGCAGCAGAGACGGATAGGCCACCATCAGCATCATCATCACCAGCACACAGGGTTCTCAACGTGGGGGACCTGGTCTGGGCAAGGAACTATGGGGCAGGGCATCCATGGATTCCGGGGATGGTGGTTGAGAAAACTGGACCCCTCTCTTACATCGTGAGGGTGGAGGGGGACAGACACATAAGGAGACACATCGACCAGCTCAGAGGAAGGGTCCCTGAGTACACCACACACGCCCAACTGGATAGCCACACCCCAGGGGAGGCCAGCCCAACCGGGAACAACTCAGAACCGGAACCAGAGGAGGAGGGCCCCCTGCAACCAGTTTTGCGCAACCCAGCACAGAGGTTTCACGAACCGGCTGTCCAGGTCCAGGGCCAAGCCACACCCAGACGGTCCACCCGGCCCCACAGGACGCCTGCCTATTTAGCGGACTATGTGTGCAAGTGACCACCCCACAGTTGCCTTGTATTAACACACAGTGTATATAGTTATAATATTGTTCTATAGTTGTTATGTGGTTCTTCTCTAAGGGGGGAGGGGTGTTATGTATGCAGGCACCTGCATAGCAACAGCCACCAGGGGGCGTTGGCCTGAACGGTTTTGGCAGGAAATCTAGTTTCGGCGGGAAACCTAGGGCCAACCCCATTGGCTGTCCGCCTACCTGGCTAGGTATTTAAGGAGGCCAGGTAACCCTCATTCTCCAGTACGCTACCCCCCCCAATAAAGAGCTGAACACGTACTCCGGCTGGCGTCTCTTCCTTGCGTCGGACCCACTACATTGCAATCACAGTAGAAATAGCAGTTGTAGACTCTGAAGAGAAAGTGGAAGAGGAGGAAAAGGTAGTAAATAACAGTATTTAGCATTTAAAATAAAAATTATTCTACAAAACATAAATGGAAATTCTGTACTGTTCCTGATATTCTTGAAATGCCTAGCATCCTTTGGAGGCAAGATCAGAGAAGAGGGATTCTGAAAATCAGATCATAGGAATATATGTAGATTTCAAACCAGCCCTAAAGTTGATTTGTCTTGGTCCTTTATAACATGTTAAACCAAGAAATTATGATAAGGTTTGACTTATTTCTTTGAACACTGATAATTAGCATGTCCAAATTTGAAAGACAAAAGGCTTTTGAAAGGGAAATCACCCCATAGATGTCCAGAACTGATGTGCAAGGTGAAACATTTCCTAATAATTGAACTATTTTATCAAAAGCTAAGAACAAAGATTATGGATATCAAAGAAGGTGAAAGGACTTGTAGAAATAAGATCAGAAGATAATTGCAAAAGGGGTTGCAAAAAGTCTAAAATGTATGACAGCATCAAAATTAAATCTGAAGTACTTCTCCAAAAAATTGGGGAATAAATTTATAGATTCCTGCTGTCATCATATAAACCGTGCAGTTACTTTCTGTCTATCAGACTACCTACCTCAGAGGATTGTTGTAAATATGAAATAGGAGGAAGGAAAGTAACATGCCCTGCTTCAGGATCCACTTAAAAAAGTATAAAAAACTTTATACCAAAGATGTTAAAGTAGAAAAAGTTGCACTTTAGCTGTGGGTTAGGGTTAGGGTTAGAGCAGGGGTCGGCAACCTAAAAAAGGAAAAGAGCCACTGGGAACCGGTTCCATCACAAATTAAAAAAAGTGGGAGCCGCGTGCATGTGTCCATGCACGCGCATGTGCAAAGAATGTTTTGCGCATGCGCAAAATGGGTTTTTGCGCATGCGCGGACGCACGCGGTTGCCAATTTTTTTTAAAGTGAGATGGAACCGGTTCCCGGTTGCCTGACGGCGACGGCCCGTCTGCAAAGCTGCCGCTTTCAGCAGCTTTGCAGACGGGCCGCGGCAGCTTCCTCAAAGAGCAGCGCCCCTGCCCATTCTGAGAGGTGCGCGCGCAGCTCTCCGAACGACCGGAGGTGCGTGCGCACCTCCCCAAACCTTTGGAGAGGTGCGCGCGTACCTTCGCGCGAACGGGCAGAGGTGCCGCTCTTTGAGGAAGCTGTCGCGGCCCGTCTGCAAAGCTGCCGAAAGTGGCTCCGGAGCCGCGGGTTGCCGACCCGTGGGATAGAGTAAGAATAAAGGTGGGAGCAATAGCTTTGTTTTTTTTGAAAGAGCCTTAAAATCAATATTGTTACATTAATAGTGGGCTACAATCCACTTATAAGATGTCTCAAGGGTTGTCGTAAGTCGCAGACACATAGAAAGAAATGGTATAAGGTTTCCTGCCTGAGCAGGGGGTTGGACTAGATGACCTCCAAGGTCCCTTCCAACTTTATTATTATTATTATTATTATTATTATTATTATTATTATTATTATTATTATTATTATTATTATTATTATTATTATTATTATTATTATTATTACATGCATGCCCATGATTAGAGGCTGAGGAATGAATCGAATGGATGAAAGTGAATTGAAATACAGAAACTTCAAAGACAAAATTCAACATAATCCACCAAGAAATTCAGTTCCATATCCTGTAGCTTGACAAAATCAATTGTTTAGTTTTTTAAAAATTATCTCATATATGCAAATCAACTAATTGGTGAAAGAACATCTGCATTTCTTATCTAATCTTCATTTTGTGAATGGGTGGTCAATTTATTCCCAATTATCAGCATTTCATTCACTTTTTGCATTGCATTTTATTATCGTCCTTATTTACAATATTTCTTGGTGAAAGAACATCTGCATTTCTTATCTAATCCTCATTTTGTGAATGGGTGGTCAATTTATTCCCAATTATCAGCATTTCATTCACTTTTTGCATTGCATTTTATTATCATGTCCTTATTTACAATATTTCTTCCTACAGTATTAAAAGGTATTTAAATTTTTTATAATATGATACAAACCTGTCCTATTTAAAATTGGCGGTACTAATTTTTAATTATACAGTATAATTATATTTAGAAATTGCCATATTTTATTTAAATTTCAGCAAAGGTAAACAAAGCCTATACTTTTTCTACCAAAATCACTGCAAATATTTAATTAATGAGCATACTACCACCCCGTTTTACCCAAAATCCAGTCAATGAATGTTTCCAGTTCTGAATAAATAGGAGGAGAAAATGAACAAAAGGCATCAGTTGATAGTGTAATCTTCAATGAACTTACAGAAGCTTTTGCATAATAATACATATTACAAAAATTACTAGTCTACTTATCAAAAATTAAGCCAAAAACTAATCAGAAAGTTGTCTAATTGCCCAATTTCTTTTCCTTACTTATTTCCTTACCTTACTTTCAAGAATGCAAAATGAAACAGAAGCTGTGCACAATCCATCTGGGGAGAAATAAATGAACACTCTCACTACAGAGTTAAATAAAGGAAAAAAGGTACCCACCATCCAAATTATGACAAAAAGAAAAAAGGTGACAAGGTACACACAAAACAGACACCATAAATAGCCGGAGCTTCAATCCCATCAACATGGGCACCATCTGGACTTTTTTTTTTAATCAGACCCTCCACATTCCCATGGCCAAAGGCAAGAAGGAAGAAAGGAGAGGCAAGTTAGGAACAGAGAATGGAACAAAAAATAGGACAAAGCAAATACTCTAAAAGAAAGGGAAGAGGCGGGGAAATAGATGGATCTCTCATTCTCCCTCTTTCTCATTCCCTCCCTCCCTCGCTCTCTCTTTTTCTTTTTCTTTCTCTTGTCTGCACTCCCAGGTAGATCAGAAAGGAAGCAGGACAAGATGATCTAATTCTACTTGACTATAAGGTTACATTAACATAATCTTGTAAGTCTGAAAATACAAATCTCCTGCTGTCTAGTTCTACAGTCTGAGAAATTTAGGGTGAAACTTTTTCGTTTCTTTTTGTGCCTATTATGTAGCTGCATGTTCCCACCCCTTTTTATCTGATCATTGCGTAGGGTGTGTCTCTTCCCACTCTCTCTCAAATCAATACCACAAACCATTACACATTGTCTGCGCACAGTTTTGGACTTGAGATTCTCCCTGGACATACATGTGTGTGTATGTCCCTCTCTTCCTTATCTATACATTTAACATAAAGCAGAATTAAGGGATTCAAACTGCAAAAATCTGGGTGATCCTTAGGTGGCAGTAGATACATAAAGAAAATTCACTTTATTTGTCTCCATTTCGTGGCTATCTAGACACTTGCAGCCAAGACATTGGTAGCTTTACCAAGACATTGGTAGCTCTAACGGAGATGGAAGCAAAGATGGTTAATAAAGGCTGCGTCACTATGGACCTTATTAATTTGTTAAATTGTTTATTAAATTTATACTACTCATATATAGATGATTTGGGGCATCTTACAACATTAAAAATATGTGACATCACATCCCAGATTATAATATATTCTATAATTCAACATGTGTAGACTTCAAGTCACAAAATACCCCAGCCAGCATGCTGGCTGGAGAATTCAGAGGCTTAAATTCCATATATTTGACAAAGTTGCCAAGTTTGACAAAAGTGATCTAACACATATACCAAACTTGTAGCCAGGTTCCCTAACCTTAATCCCACTTAAGAGATTGTTATTTGTATTCTTTCTAATCTAACAGACTGTTGGAAATAAATTATATAACGGGGTCAGATTTTCGTATCTTTGCCCATCAGTAAATTAATTCACAAAAAACTGAGAAGAATGAGATAAATTTGGTATGCATGGAGAAGCTCAGTAAAGAAAGATCAGGCTTGAAAATGGTCTAATCTGGTCTGAGTAGCAAAATATTTTCCCAAAATATTATTTGAAGCATCCTTATGGGAGAGCAGTGGAACTATGGTATGGAAGGATATTTACATGCCAGGGCATACAGATGCAAAATCACAACATCTCAACATGAAGGATGTGCAGAAATAGATCCACACTTTTCTTCATTATACAACAGAAAATACAAACAACTTCTATAACAATTGCTGGCAAACAAATTGAAAGACTTCAAAATATCACACATTGCATGCATTTCCTACCTTTGTAATAAAGGAATTGGAAAAACTTGGGGCATCTGTTTCAAACCTGCAGGCATAGCTTGACTGAGAGCTGAATCACTAATGGAACTGGTGAAAAAGTGTTATGTGTGACCTTAAAGAGAGAAAATTTATTCGCAGGAGAAAAATTGTCTGATGTTTTCATCTATTTTATCATCATCATCATCCAGATCATCACTATTTTTTAAAGATTAGCTGCATTCAGACAACTAAACTATCATTATGAATTATGGCTTACTACAAATCACTCCTGCTTGGCTTCTCATTTCTATAGCAGACTGCAGAGGTTCTTTCTACAGATTGTTCATTATAATTTTTTAACCAGTCAATTTGGCTCCCTAATAAAAATTAGATTCGGAGGTTATTGTTTGTTCTAGCAAAGAGGTGAATAAACCCTGAATTTTGCACTTCACTTTACATATGCCACCAAACCTGCTTGGGTGGTTGCTTCAGACCTTCCCACTGGCAGGTGAATCAAAGAAGACACCAGAATTTGCAACAGCCCAAGTACTTAAGGCAGGAGTAAGGTGGTGATACTGGTAGAATTTCTCTATGTTTAACCTGAACAAGTAGGTTATAAACCAGTGTACAGGCACAGACATCTATCAAGCTGTCTGAGCCTCATTAAAGTTTCCTAAGGCAACATGGGCATGATGTATATAGGGCCATTCCAACTTTTACAGATTGGTATTACTGTAAAGAAGACAAATAAGAGCTGCAGCAAAATGTGGCAGCACAGGGTAACCAGGGTTAGTCAGCCAGTTGTCCTGTTTTCCTGTGTATTCCATTATTTTCCTCCCCCATCCAATCACCTATTCCACCTGTCCCTATTGGTCTCTCTTCTTTCTGGGAAGCATATCCTAGTAGGGTTTCTTTTTTCTATCATTATTTTTTTGTATCCTCCCCCACCCCATTAGAAAGTGCTGTTTTTTTTAGTTAACTAGAAATCCATACTCACAGGGCATATTCATTTCAGCATACAGAAGGTAAGGAGCTTATAACCAACTTTAATGTTATGAAAACACCCTGTTTATGTGAAGACTATGGAAAACCGAATGCATTTTTGTTTGTTTTTGAGACCTATTACGTTATTCCTTTCCTTACAAAGATGAAATGTTTCAAAATGTTTTCCTCTTGGGAGAAACTGATATAGCATAAATAACATCTCTTCCCCCACCAATTCTTTCAAGGGGTGTGTGTGGGGTGGGGGCATTGAAGGCCAAGGGATCTGCTAACAGGGTTGTGTGTTTATGAGATAGAGACATTATAAAAGGTTGAACTCTGACAAAAATCAGAAAAGGAGAAGTGGCAAGAATATTTACTAGTGGGGAAAAAAATCAGACCTTTTTCTTTTTTTTCATCAGCATGCTGTTGAGGAGATAAGGAGTTGGGTCATCCCATTTCCGTCGCCTGCGATGGTCACACACTTCTTTGCCTTTTGATTCTCTTAAGGAAAAATGCAAGAAGCTGCTGACATTTCTGCTTAAAAGGAAGGATCAATAGATATTTCCTGCTGTCTGCCTCTTTGACCTTATTGTCTTATGGGACAGAAAGAAAAAAATGGGGAGTTGAAGTGTAAGGATGTTTGTAAAGAAGAGATTTGTGCAATGTAATAACTTGGACAAGATCACAGTTTCTTGGTCAACACACACGAGGTATGATGCTATTCAGTTGTTTTCCCACTCTCAGGCCAACTTTTGCTTATTTAGGATTCTTGCCCTGCTTCTAATAACTCACACTCTTTCAAACCATCATCTCCATATTGACAGGCAAATGTCACCCATCACTGAATTGACATCCAATTGAGCCTGAACGTAAAAGTATAATTTAGAATTAATGGTTTGCGTAGTTTAAGGTGGCCCTCTTCTGCCTTGCGTCTGAAAGGAGCTCTATTTGCTGTTCTCTACTCCAAGAGACCGGCAGGAGTGATGTGATACACATTCGCCATGCCAGGAGAGCACACTCAGCTCCATTGCCAAAAATACAGGAAGGTCTAGAAAGCTGTTTAAATAGAGGAATCCAGAAAGCGACACCTATCAGGGCTTCAAAAAAAATTATTGAATCTGGGTTGGGGGTGGGTTACTTCAAGAAACAGCAGTGTGCATGCGTGCGTGCACACTGGGTTGTCAGGTGAATTGTAATACACTACCCTTGTATTCAAAGCGATATTTCACATGATAGACAGAGGCCACTGGGGTAACTTAACTAAGGCATCATTGACCTTTACATTCAGGATCAAAGAGTGAAAGAAGATCCTAAGTAAACCTCTCTACCTTCTATGAACTACTGCAGCAAGAAAACGGCCATATCACTTTGGAGTGGGCAAGAAGAAAGCTCCCAATTTCACTGCTCAGTGAGAAGGGATAAGCAGGGAGGGGAGGCAGAGAAAGAAGAGAGGGGAGGAAAACATTTTCCCACACTCGTCAGAGAGATGCCAAACTCTCGGCGAGTGGGCTGAGCGCAGCAGATGCTGGGATGAGATGCCAAAGCAGATCCTCTTTCCTCTGCGCCTTTGGGTGCTTATAAATTACCCCCGCGCCTTCAGCAGCCTCCTCTTGTCGCGCTAGCCGGCTGCGTGCGTTCATCGTTGTGCTTCGTTCCAGCGCGCGAGGGTTCGGGACTGGGGGCCCTCCGGCAGCATCGGCGACAGAGCGAGCCAGGGCTGAAAAGGAACCTCCGTCTCTTTCCTTCTCGCCCGCACGAGTGGCGAGCAGGAATCTCCCAGGCTCCCACGCGTTCTCCCCCGCTGCCCTCGGAGATTTGGTGTCGCTGCAGAAGAGTAAGAATGAATGAATGAAAGAAAGAAAAAAAATAAATAAAAGAAGGGAGGGAGGAAGAAGAAGAAAAAAGGGGGGGGGACGACCCGCGAGAAGACCTCAAAAGAGGCGACCGGGAGGAGCAGAAGAGAAGTTGATTCGAGCTGGCTTAGACGGGAGAAAAAAAGTCGATCGCCAGCCACAGCATAAAAGTGTGAGCGACTCTTCTCAGCCTAACAGCAGCGGCAGCCACAGGTGCCCCAGACGGGAAGCCGAGCCATCCACGAAGAGCAGCGCGGAGCAAGGCTCCCGGAGCTTCGGGATCTGGCGAAGGAGATCTGCCCCCGTGCCCCTCCCGGTCGACGGGAGGAAGAGGGCGACAAGGCCCCACGGACGCGGGGAGGCTACCCCGCGGTGATTTCGGCTGGAAGAGGTTCCCGACCCACCATCAAGATTTTGTCCAAAAGCAGGCAAGAGGATCGCCCTGCGCTGAGCCGCCTGGTGGGCAGCAGGCGCCGGCTGATCGCGGCCGGTGCGCTAGGGGTGGTCATGGTGCTACTGCTGGTCATCCTCATCCCGGTGTTGGTGAGTTCGGCAGGCACATCGGCGCACTACGAAATGCTGGGCACCTGCCGCATGGTATGCGACCCCTACGGCGGAACCAAGGCGCCCAGCACGGCGGCCACGCCCGATCGCGGCCTCATGCAATCGCTGCCCACCTTCATCCAAGGCCCCAAGGGCGAGGCCGGACGGCCGGGTAAAGCCGGGCCTCGGGGGCCCCCAGGAGAACCAGGTCCGCCGGGGCCGGTGGGTCCGCCGGGAGATAAAGGCGAGCCCGGGCGCCAAGGTCTACCTGGCCCGCCGGGAGCACCTGGCCTGAACGCGGCCGGGGCGATCAGCGCTGCCACTTACAGCACGGTGCCCAAGATCGCCTTCTACGCGGGGCTGAAGCGCCAGCACGAGGGTTACGAGGTCTTGAAGTTCGACGACGTCGTCACCAACCTGGGAAACCATTACGATCCGACAACCGGCAAGTTCACCTGCTCCATCCCGGGCATCTACTTCTTCACCTACCACGTGCTCATGCGGGGCGGCGACGGCACCAGCATGTGGGCCGACCTCTGCAAGAATAACCAGGTGGGACCGGGGAAAGCTCCAGGGCGCAGAAATGAGCCCCGGAGGAGCGGGGAGGGGGCGAGTCTAATTTTTCACGGCCAAAGGCTCTTCCTGGAGAGGCAAAAATTCAACTGTCGCATGCCCGCGCCGAGTATAGATGCCTTGGTTGGACTTATGCAGGTTGCATTTCCGCCTCGCCAAGAGCCGCCTCTGGCCGAATTTGGCAAGAGAAAGCAGACAGAAAAAAAAATTAAGGGAGGAAAAACTCTCAATGGACACACATAGTTCGGCCTGTGTTAGGAGATCCTCCAGGAAAATAAAAATAGCTTAGGAAGTTGAAGATCTAGTAGGAGCAAAAAAAAAAAAGCTTCCTTTCTGCAGGCACAGAAAGACTGCAGCCTTTGGGGGTTTTTGCACCCTTAGAGAGAAAATCCTGGGAGAGGATTGCTAACAGACTTCTGCTAACAGAGCTCTGGGCCCTGGGGAAACAAGGTAATCCAGGAGAGGATTGCCGCCTGGCACTGTGGGCATCCTAAAGGCAGCACCTTGGTAAGAATTTAGAGTAGCAAGGAGAGACTTGGAGATGGTGCACCCTAAATCCAAGCCTGGTGTACTTACTTAGTAAGACTATGAGGGCAGGCCTAGACAGCAGCTCAGTGCTTCAGTGAAAATGTTAATAAACAGTAATTCAGTTGTGGCCCCTCGCTTACCTCAATTCTCTCTGCTGCTGCTTTTGATTGCTGGGTTCGGAACAGCAGAATCTTATCAAGAAGGCAGCCTTTGAAGGCAGCGAATGTTTGAAGTTTGTTGATTTTTGATTGCTGGCTATCTTGGAGGTATGGATACATTCTTTTGGAAAGTTACAAACACACACACACACACAGAGAGAGAGCTTTTTTAACATGAGAAATGGTTAGTTTCACAAACTCTTATTTGGGTAGCTGGGTGTTAACGATTTGTGAGAACACTGCGCAGCTATCGTTCGTGTACACGGGGATAGGTGTACACTGGGTACACAGGAGTAGGTCGGGGACTTTAATCGGGCTTCACTGGATGTGAGTGAATAGCGAAGGAAAGTTTGATGCCTGCTTCCAACGACTTGAGCTTCCCCCAATCTAATACCTTCCAGCTGTCTTCGAGATCTCCAAGAGTGAAAATGGTAGGCAACTGTATCACATACTATGTCCCGTTTCCAAAGCAGGGTGTCCGTTGCCCATGCCAGGCATTACGGGGGTGTAGCATCCGGAGGGCAACAATTGAGGGACTCCACCTTGTTCTTCCGTGAATCACCTGGCATTACGCCCATAGCAGGTGGGCCAAGAAACAGTTCCTCACTCTTTTCGGCACCCGCCTTATTCTTTGGACTCCTGGCGTGGAGGGGGATGTAACAAATCTTGGGATCAATGATTTAAACTGTGCGCAGTTTAAATTGTTTTCTGAGACGGGCAGGCGGGAAGAGAAAATCTCAAGAGAGTTATTGCGAGATGGGAGGGTTACAGGAAAAGTAGTTAGTTATAAGGCGGACGTGGCGTTGGGGCCCTTTCTGAGAGCATTTGCTGGCGCGTGAAAGAAAGGGGCAATCTGGAGCGAGCCAGTGGAGAGGGAATCATTCTTCCAATACTCCCGGGCGTGAGGGGTTGAGAGGGCCAGTGGGCGATCCACCTTGCAGGAAGGCGGCGAGAAATAAAAGAAGAAACCTTAATGGTGTAGGTGCGGGGCTGTAACTTCAGAAGCGTCACCGTATCGAGGAAAAAGCGGAGAAGTTGCTACAGTACTAGACACCGCTGTGGAGGAAGAAGGAAACCAGGAGCGCCTGGTTAAACTGGGCCTTTTAGGGAGCGTCCTCCTCTTCCGAAATGAAAGCCGGTTTCCCGATGAGCCGTCTATTCCCCAAGTATGCACGAGGCGCGGGCAAAGGTTGGCTAAAAGCCCCGGCTCATCAGAGAAGGCTTTGGAGGAGAGACGGTGGCAAGCGGCCCAGCTAGCGAGAGGTAAAAGGCCACGTTTGGCGGGCTGAGCGGCTTCTTTCAACCGCGCCTTACTAGAGCGCGGGGTTTTCCCAAGGGCCTCCTGGCACGGCGGCCCAGACTGGAATCAAAGAGCCCTTTATTATTCCAAATGCTCCCGGAGGCCTTTATCATTTACCGCGGGGAGGGGGAGGGGGATGACTTTTTGAGACGATTGTTGAACCCGGCGGCAGCCGTGCAAACCTCTCCTTCGAAGCCCAATTTCTGACAGGACTGTCTCTTCAGTGCGCCCAGGATTCACTCCATGAACACCACAGCGTTTTCGTAGGGGTCTCCGGCAAATCTACGGGCTCTTTCTTAGGATAGCGGACACGAAGAAAATGGGCGAAGAAGCGACCAGTGTGTAGTAGGGTGGTGGTGGTGATGTTTTTCCTGCGTCACCGCTTCGGCGCGCTTTTGGGAGAGTTTTAGGTTAAAGGACACCAAGCGCGAAAGAAATGGAAAAGAGAAAAATAAAATGAAATGAAATTCTGGAGAAGCTTGGAAAGGTGGGAGAATTATTCCCGGTGTTATAAGCACAAAATTAATCCAACACTTTAGGGTCCCATAATGCAATATCTGTACATGCTTATTCAGTCATAGATCCCATTGGGATTGCAAATAAGTGCATTGAGAATTGGCATCTGTGAATTTAGTTTTAATTTACTAATTATAAAAGACTTGGAATAGACAGTGAAATCAATGCTAAAATATAATTAAACTTAGGCCCATTTATTTTAAACTGACAATCTTCACTTGATTTAGTGAATCTTTTGTCCTTAAGGTTTTGTCAGATAACAGGTTTTGTTCCCATGTTCTGGACTCTAAAGAGAAGGTATAATTGTCTGCTTTTCCCAATTTTTTTTTGCAAAAAGTCAAAGCAGAAATCCTCCCCTACTGATATTAAAGATCATTAAAGTTTATAAAATGGAACAATCTAGCAATCATAAATTTTAATTCTACAATAGTTTTAGTTCTATATCTTACTTGCATGGACAATAATGAATGGATATTAACTATGGATGTCATCTATATGCTAATTGCTTGTATTCATTAATGTCTGTGTAAGCATGATTGATAATTTTATGGCTAAGGAAAAAATAGTACTCATGCCTAGATAGATTTGTTCCCACAACATTCAGTGGTTTATGGATGAAAATGAACCTTGCAAAGGGAATGTCCAAATAATTCAGTGAAAATCAAGGTAACGTCATAATTTGATGACATAATGCCAACTTCTAAGAAGAGTCTTAATTCTACTGAATACATTGATTTCACAATCCTTACTAGGAAATACTACCGCGATTTACACTTAAGAGTACAGGTAAGCATTGTGTGTGCAAACTATGTGTCGACTGTTGTACTGAAAACATAAATGGCTATTTTCTCTCTCATTAGATTAAGAGATTAAGAGAAACCAAAAATAATTCTGGTTTTTGGTTTATGTAGTTGTGCTAAAATTATAGCTAGAACCGAGCATGGTTTTCCTGCACTTGACCAATATCTTGTAAAAACTCAAATATGGGAATTGGAAGGTATTCTTTTCCTGAAAAAAAGAATAATGAAATCTGAAATTACTGAAGGTTTTTTTTTTTTGCAGAATACCAATGTGCTGCAACCAGAGGAACATTTTTTAATCACCTCAACTTTGGATTGACTGCAGTATTACAGATGGGGTCATCAGAGGATGATAAATTAATCATACATGGCTTTTAACCTTGTGTTTATAGCTTCTGACTAGTATATGAAAAATAAAAATATGGAAGTATAAGCAATAATCAAATAAAGAAGAGTCTCACTCATAATACTATAGGTTGATGAACATTAATTAATTATAACATTTCTCACATTTACATCAGTTTACAAGGAAAACTTTTTTGTCTTTAAAATTTGACTGAATAAAAATAGAACAAAATCCAGTGCATGGCATGTATGAAAACAATTGTTCATATTAGCTTGAAGGTAGACTAAGTCCATAGCTCCAGACATTTATAAATTAATTCAGTCACCAAACAAACAGGCAAATATTGATCAAGCTAGTACTGAATTCAGTTCATATTTATGCAGGCATAAGCAATCCTTAAGCCATTTTTTAATATTGGTGACTAGCTGTAATCCACTGATATTCTAAGGGCAATGATTTGATCTTATAGCATTGATAGCTAATGAACTGTGAGAATTGAATTTTCTATACAAATTATTGGTTGGGTGGACAAATTATCTTTTAAAAATAGGGCAAAGTGTTATAGATTGCATAGCAATGAGAAAAATATCAGTGCTGAAATACATGTGACTTGTAAGGGAGAAAAATATTTAAGAGAAACATATTGAATATTTAAAGGATTCCCATATAGTATATTGCTTTCTTTAATAGTTAACATAAATATAGAACTGCTGAGACTACTACATAATTAGTTTGTTTGCAGTTTGACTGTCCCTGTATACCTTTATAGGCCAATGAGGTAAGCAGTCTTGAAACTTATGTAATGTACACAACGTAGTTTTAATTTGGAGATGCCTTTAACATACAGCAATACAGCCTGGAATATTCTTCTGAGGCTGCCCTTACAGGTTTTAAAAAGAGATTATGCTATCTACCCACAGCAACAAAACACACAGAAAAAAAGCTATAAAGTTAGTACACTTAGTATGGGATTCAGGTTAATGCAGATGCAAAGCCCAGTAGCTAAAATACAAAGCTATTGCATTGATCAAACTGTTTTTTGAGTTCTCTTATAGTTTATATTCTCTGGTAGTTTATAGTAAGTAATACTATGCATTTCTAAGGCATCTGTCCGTTTTCTCATAATGTATAAACCATATAGTATTTAATGCTAAAATAGAATTTATATCATTTGATAGAAGCAATATTAACTCTAATATCAAGCAGTTTCAACAATATTTAAATAAAGCACATGGAATTTGAATATAATTTTAATACTTAAACCTAATGAAGTGCAAGCACTAACTATTTCACCTTATGTTGCAATAATCATTCACATACACCAAAAGGTATTAACTTCCTCTTTGTTATTTAGAATTATTATCTCAGAAAGAGCTTAGTTCCAAAGAATATATATTTGAGACATTGAACTAAGGTCCTCAGCCATTCCCAGCTTCTTCATTTTTAGGAAATATCCCATTTGATATTTATTGATTAAAGAGTGGTCAAGACAGATCACTTTAATAAATAGTAAATTATTTCTGAAGTAATGAATAAGGGCTGCTTGGGATATTACTCTACATTATGGCAGCTTAAACTGGAACATGTTCGAGGTAATTACAAATCTCATAAGCCTTGAAGCTTTCTATACAATGCAGGAGAAGAGGATTTTTCTGCTTTTGTGATTTCTAAGCTTTCTAATCTGCTGTGTGATCTTGCATGGTGGAAAGTCTTATCCGTTGTTAAAATTTCTGTACTAACATGGGGCTACATATAAACATTTAATCTGAAAACCTATCATTTATACTTTAAAAGGCATGCATAGACATTTTTTGACTTATTCTACTTCTCCTAATTCCAAAAATATCTAGAAGACTGTATATCAAGTCTTGAACTATTTTTTAGTTCAGACATCCAAAATCATTAAATCATAGATCTATTAAAGAGTAAGATAAAACTATAAGTATACTGCAAAAATATACATCAAAGATTAAATATTTGTGGATCTAAAGGACATAAATGAACTGATGCAATTCTTGTTCGGTTATATGCAGAACTGAGGGGTGCTAGCAGTTTCAAATAGCCTATTTGTTAAATATAGTTAAACCAATATGACTTAATATTTTAAAACAAATCTTGAGCTTGAAGCTTAAATAATGATTAGAATCTCAAGACTATGCAATATTTATTTCAATATTTCATGAAAATCTTATTAATATTAAAAATAGTGATAGTTATGTTGTGTTTTCATCACATTGCTTTTTCATATGATCCATATTTCAATTTGATCTTTTTTATTGAAGAGCATTAAAAGTTTATTGACCCAGATCTAAAAGCATCAATGAATTAAATGCTGATTGCTTTCACACTTCTATAATCTTGCATCCTTTGCTTTATCAACAAGGCCTGATTCTGATATAGAACTGATAAGAATCATACACAATAGCATATTGATATACCTCTAGTTTAGGCTCATCAATGGGATTATATTATTGTAACCTAGTGAAATAAAGTTGTCTTTTGGATTATAATTTTCCATGATATCAGAATCTATCTTTGAAAATTTCCCATTATTACAAAAGCCATATATTATAAATAATGTTGTAGTTCCATGAAAAATCCAATGAAACTTGTAAAAGTGTTGAGTTTGCAAGCCCAAATATATTTAAAGAATGTCAGGTTGGGAAAGGAGTTTAAAGTTGGCAGTTTACTGAAGTAGCTGGTTAGAGATTTGGAGTAATTATTTTGAATCCAGCTCGTTACAACTCATGATTCTCAGCAAGTCATATGAAACTAAACAGAGTAACTTCCATACTGGCTAGCACAAACTTGGAAGAAAATAGTGTATGAATGTGAAACCTAAGCAAGTGACATGTTAAGTTAGTAGTCTGAAAGGATTTCAGTAGTGTTAATTACTTTTGCTTAAGGATGGAATCTGCAATATTCAGACAACAAGCTATTTGTTGATAGTTGTACTAGGTGTTACTAAGCTAAAACTGGCTCTTTTGTGAAATGTTGATTGCAGTGGTAAAGGGAAAAAATACCAAAAATATAAGTTGGAACTTGTAAGTGAACATACAGTTTCATAACTGAGTGTTGACAAGTACTAAAATTGTGAACAGTCTTTTTTCTGTATTTTATTTAGGTGCGAGCTAGTGCCATTGCACAAGACGCAGATCAAAACTATGATTATGCCAGCAATAGCGTGGTCCTACATTTGGAACCAGGAGATGAAGTCTATATAAAATTAGATGGTGGAAAAGCACATGGAGGAAACAACAACAAATACAGCACATTTTCTGGATTTATAATTTATGCTGACTGATATTAAACACAAACTAAATGACCTTCTAATGATGGATTCTCTTGGCCAAAATAAAAGGATCAAGAAATCCCAGGGGATACTGATCGTAGACTCTTCAGGAGTGAAGCCAAATGCTACCTAACCCATATCTGTACAACCCAGAGAAAGATGTTTAAAAAAATAGAGCAAGTGTAAGAGGTGTGTGATCTACTATCACCAAAGCAAAATAGTCCTTGTTGTTAATGTTCATGTGAATGAAGTCCTACATAAATCATAATTTTTATAGAGAAAGAAAAAAGAGGCACTGAATTACTTCAGCATATCCTTGGTGTGCTTGGTGTGCTATGATTTCATGCTGCTTTTCTTCATCCATCAGCTTTGGTGCTTCTCACTTATCTGCTAACTATGAGCCAATTCTGAGTATATGGTGAAGAATGTTTTTTTTCCAATAAAAGGAAGATGTAAGAGAAATTCTGCTGTTCCTTCCAAGGAATATATTTGCCTAATCTTTCCATTCCTTGGCTATCTAGAAATAGGAAACAGGGCTCCTTCAAAGCTTAGCTCTATTGTTGTTGTACTTAGATGAAAATACAACTACAGCACAATTGTCTCATTTTCTGTTATTGATTCAATATTATGCAATTGTTAATATTATGTAATATCTTACAGGCATATTCCCCCCCTCTAGAACCAGGAGGATTGTCCCATTTAATAGAGTAATATGAATATAAAATCAATGGGCAGATTTCTGTATGCAAAGCAAGAGACAGAAAATAATAAAACAATTGCATTCCATGAAAACAAAATATGAAATTAAAAAAAACACAATCCTGTTGCTGTATTATTTCTAATATTAAGAATATAAATTGATTAAGAAATGAAAAGATAGAATTTATGATGTAGATACTCAGGAGCAGAAGTCTGGTACAAGTTAAATGCTGAATCATGTTGGGGCAGCATCACAGTTACAACAGTAGGGAAAAAGATTTCAGTTTTTCTAGCTGTATATTGTTGTCAATTACTAAAGAATTAGCTTTCTTCAACACTTTTAAGTTTGTTCTTTTCTACAATTTTCATCCTGCATGCCATTTGTTTCATTCAATTTATAATTACAGCTGTATGCAAACTTCATCCCAGTGGTGGAGCAGTGACATAACATTGGTAGTTATGGATAAAACTGATTAGATTGCCTTTTTATCTAATTTGCACAGGCTAATTCTGCACATTTAGCACTTCAGGAAGTATCCCTATAGTATAAACTGGTGGGGGTGGGGGAGGAGGACAGCTTGCAGCACAATCCTATGCAGATCTGCTCAGAAGTAAACCAGTTTAATGGGAGTCCAATGTAAAAGGTGGTGTTGTTCTGTTGTATCAAACTGCCACACACTCCATGATGATATCAAGTAACTTTGGGACTGTGACCTGAATATTTGTCAAGTATTATAATAGTTTATAATACAATATAATAATCTTGCTCCCAATCAGTGTTAATACTATATAATTGTTACACAGCACTTTTCATAAACTTGTCATATAAAAATGAATAATCTCCAGCAAACAATCCAGTATGTTTCTAATTATTATCTTTTGTTTAACTTAAATGTTAAGATTTTTATATTAAAAACTTATTGTCTATAATTAGGCTGTGAACTCAGTTATGAGACTTTTAGACTTAATTTGTTTACTGACTTAACAACAGATTAACCCCAGTGATTCTAATAGGACTTACTTCTGAGTATTTATGTACAGGAATGCATGTTTTAGGTCAGTGATGGCAAACCTTTTAGAGACCGAGTGCCCAAACTGCAACCCAAAACCCACTTATGTATCATCGGGTGCCGGGTGGGCATGGCCAATTGGGTGGGTGTGGCCCATTGGGTGGGCGTGGCTGTGGTGGTAACGGCAGACTGGGTGGGACTAAAAAGTTCGTTCAATCAATTCCAACTTTGCGAGATCTTTTTTTCCCCACAAGAAGTTGAAATTGATTGATTGAACCTTTTTTTTTTGCACACAACAGCGGAGGCCTGATGCGAAAAGTTTTTATAAAACTCAGCTGAAGACCTAGGACTGGGGCGACGACGTGCGTGCCCACAGAGAGCGCTCTGCGTGCCACCTGTAGCACGCATGCCATAGGTTCGCCACCACGGTTTTAGGTGCTAAACTTGTAAATGTGATGTTTCATTATCAATCCAATGCAAAGAGGTATTCAGAGAATATAAAATAGTATTATATAAAATATGTATAAAGAAATTTTAAAATATGGTACACTTAAGCCTATGCTTGTGGGATCAAGAGGCTCAATGAAATATTTCAGTTATACTTCCATAAACAATTTTCCATATATTTAATGATTTTATATAGAATATTCTTTGAAAAAGTTGAAATGTATACTCTGAGATTGAGTCTCCTCTATCCATGCAGTTTTCTTAGCAAGAGCATGGCAATTATGCCTTCTTCCCAGATACTTGAAAAGAAGGACTAGTAATGACATGATAGCAATGTTCCAATATTTGAGGGAGTGCCACAAATATGAGAGGGTCAATCTAGTCTCCAAAGCACCTGATGGCAAGATAAGAAGCAACTGATGAAAACTAATCAAGCAGAGAAGCAACCTAGAACTACGGAGAAATTTCCTGACAGTTAGAACAATTAATCACTTGATGGAGTTGCCTCCAGAAACCGTGTATGCTCCAACACTGGAGATTTTTAAGAAGAGCTTGACAAACAAACATTTGTCTGAAATAGTATAGGGTTTCTAGCTGGTCATTGGAGAGGAAGACCTCCAAGGTCCCTTCCAACTCTGTTATTCTCTTTTCAGCAGTCCCGGAATTCCTTAGTAATCTATTCAAGTGCTAAATAACTCTTCTTAGTTTCAAAATCCAGACAAAGTCTGGGCAGGTGCTGCTATGACTAAATAAATAGGCACTATAAATCTGCTTATGAACATACTTAAATCAATCTTGGTTCCTGGTAACTTCACAGACAAGTTATTGCTGTTTTCTTGGTAGCCATGTTTTGGAAGTGGTTTTTCATTTCTTCCTAGGTCTGAGAGAGGGACTGGCCCGAGGTCAGCTAATTGGCTTTGTACCTAAGACAACACTAGAACTCAAGGCCTTCTGTTTTCTAGTCTGGTACTTTTATTTGCTATACCCAAACTGGCTCACCAATACCTTAAAAGTAAATTCATTTATATCTATTCTTAAATGCACTTACATTTTTTTTTGCCAAAATCAATTTAAAAATATGTCCTATTAATATACAGTATGTAGGATCACCACACCAAGAGCAACCCCAGAGAAATGGAATTTATTTATTTACAATCCAGTAGATTCCATATATATATATACAGAAGTTAGTTTGGATTCACTCTTCTTTTTCTTCATAACCATATATTTAAAGCGCAATCCTATTTATTTATGTATTTGTTTGTACAACCCTAACTTCTCTTACCTTCAAATTGAATATTAAATTCTGATTTCCTAACTAATCTTCCTTCTTCCTCCCTCCCTCCCTCCCTTCCCTGGTGATTACTTCCCAAATTCCTGCAGTTTTCTTGGCAAAAATCTACCTTAAAAGGACCAAATGAATTCTGTCATTATCCACTCTGATGCATTAGAAGTATTTCATAGCATATCAACAGATCTTAAAATATTCCTTTGATGATCCCATTAAAATTTTCTTGATCATGCCACCAGTTTGTAAGATGATACAGACATTATTTACTTTTCAGTTTGCCATAAGCCTACCTAGAACTGCTTTTTAAAAAATAAAGAAAATAATTCTGGCAGTCAGCTATGAATCTCATAACTCCATTTGTTGCAGAAGATATGCAATTTAAGCTTACTGACAGCAAAGTAGGGAGATTTTCTCTAAATTGTCAAAATGCATATTTCAAGAAACAGAAGAGTCATGTTTCAGAGAAGTAGATGGATCTCTGCAAAGGGGCTGCTTCATCTGCCTCTTGAAATGCAATGCAGTGTTGTATTTTGGAAATGGAAAGGCCTAATTCACATGTGAAGTTTTTAAATATGTGCTTCACTCAAATGACCGTAAAAATAGACATGTACAATATGAAGCGAAGCAAGGCAAGATTTATTTCTGGATACATTTAAGGTACAATGCATTTCATGGTAGGATGTCCATTTTTTTAAAACAAAACAAACTAGTAGTTCTATCAAGGGCTTACACACAAAACAATGGCATTTACATTCAGTTGTGAACCAGACCATGATTGAAGTTTCTCATTCTGATTAATTCAAATGGATGTTTTCCATCCAATTAATTCTATAGAAAGCCATTTAAAAATAATTTTCATTCATTAATATAATACGTTCCATCTTCATATTATAGAAGTTTCATTAAACATATTTTCCAAAAATACATCTAATTTTGTTATTATTTTAAGTTGCAATCATACAATAAAAATGGAGTTCTTATTTTCTTATTCTGTGCTCCAAAGGTACAATTTAATTTTCCTCAGCCCAATTTCAATTCTATTTTTTTCACTTTCACCGAAGCAAACAGGATCACAGTTTTTTTATTTAAAAGTCAGCCACTGTTTGGGATTTTCTAGCAATAGTTTATCAATTTTATTTTGAGATATTCCTCTCAAGAGCATTTTTGGGACAATATTTTCAAGAATATGAGAATAGCCATGGCCACCATATTTCTTTAGTCTATGTTTTGTGTGAATATCATGAGCAATCACAATTTTGTCATCATAACCTTCTTCAATCAACATTCGAACTCTGGAAAAAAAAGGAAATATTTCTGAATAAATGTTCAAATTAATTTGTAATATAAAAAAATAATCTCTGGAAATAGATTTCAACAATATTTTTACTGAAATCACCTATTCTCTTATGCTGAAAAGAAATTAGATTAGCATTTACACAAACAGAATTTGTGAATTCTGGGGTAATCATGAATTACTACTGTTCTGATAATAAACACTATAACAGTTCCCACTTCAGTAATACTGTAGCAGAAAAAACTGGACAACTCTGTGGTACAATTAATACTATACATGAGTTGAGAACTCTTGAGTTATTTTTCCACTATTAAGCTGGCATAAATACATTCTTGGCTTATGAGTCTTCCATCTTAGAGAAGCAAGCAGATTTACTGCTTCAGGCAGAAAGGTAAGCAAATCATGGATTCTTGCTAGCAAGATGAGCTGAATAAAACACCAGCATCTGTTTTATATATGGTTAAGCCAGGTTTTCAAGAATTCTGGGTTGCTATGTGTGAATGGTTATAGAGTAGAAACCTCTAAAGCTTTTGTTTCCTAAATATTAAATTGGCTAATGGAATATTTATAAGTATTCTACTTGCTCACAAATTACAGAGTACAGGTAGTCCTTGACTTACAATATTCATTTAGTGATTGTTTGAAGCTATAGCGCTAAAAAGTGACCTATGATGACTTTTCCCATGACCACTGCAGCACCCCCAGGGTCATGTGATCCACCTTTTGCAACCTTTTGACAAGCAAAGTCAATGGGGAAGTTAGATTCCCTTAACAACCATGTTACTAACACAACAACTGCAGTGATTCACTTAACAACTTTGGCAAGAAAAGTCATAAAATGGATAAAAATTCAATTAACTTTTCATTTAGCAACAGAAATTTAGGGCTCAATTGTGCTCGTAAGTTGAGGACTACCTGTATTTTTCAAATGAGACCACTTCTTTGAAAGAAATTAAATTTAGTCAGACTGACTATCTAGAGTGGCAAACTAATGAAGTTGAATGGGAAGAGATATTTGGTCTAATGGGCAAGACAAAATCATGAATTAAGACACAACTTAACAAAACAATCAAATTTACCACACATCTTATTATCTCAGTTCTATAATATTAAGGAAGAGCTTGGCCTTCAGCCATACAACTTTTATTGTGCATTAACATACCCTTTTGAACTTTCTGGTGCACCAGAACAGTACATAACCATTTATTAAAAGCAGTCTATCTCGACTATCTCACATAGCCATACAACAATTAATACCACAGATGCATGGCAGTCATTAATGAGGAATATTGTTTTCTACACTTCTGAATAAGAGGTCAAGGTTAGCTGAGGAGTCTGATTAACAAAAAAAGTTCAATAATGATTTGTGTTTTTCTTTTTTAAACCATTACACTTGGGAATATTTCCCCTTACAAATGCAATATGAAAGTAATTTAAACAATTACATACTGGAATGTTTACATGGTTCAGTAATTGGAACATGACCAATTTTCTGCAGTGAAATCATTGAACTTCAGATAATTGGATGGATTTGGAATAGCCATTTTCTCATTAAAAGAAACCTTATGATCACAGTGAGATAAATGAAGTCAGACTATTTGACTTCAAGCAATGGGAGTTGTCCATCTTGCTTACTGATGGATGAGACTGAGCTCCATGCAACCATTAAAATGAGAAGTGAGCTATGGAACATTACAAATATTAATGTAGCATTACAGAAGGTAATACTTTAACCTATGTTGAATTTCCTTGGATAACTTGAGTAATTAAAGCAATCTGGTTCTAATGACCATGATAAAGGAGAAATAAATTTCTCTCCACGTAATTTCTCACCATAGCAAAATTATCATTTCACTCCTCAATAACATTTGTAAAAATACAGAGAAATCCTTGTACAAATTTATACCATGCCGATACATATCTTGAAATGATTTCCATGTAAATTAGATAGCCATTCCCCATTCTCATTCTCAAATTAGCAAAGCTGATTGGGAATTACACTGAAAGAAATTTCCCCTCCAAACTTATACACTCATATATCAATTTGCATGACTATGAGAAGGCGAACTGAGACAATATTTGTTGCAGTGTGTATTGCAATAAATAACTGAAGTCCCAGAAAGCCACTCAAAAATAGTTCTAGCATAAATAATTGCATAAAAGCCATTTTGTCTTCTTATATTGTCTTTTGTCACCTTCAGTGAACACATTCTGAGGATTGTCTGGGAACAAACTGACTGTAGGATGACCCATATTAGAATATCTAGATGCATCAAACATTTATTCAGTTTATTAGATTTATATCCCACTTTTCTTTCAGAAGCATAAAATGCTCCTGCTTCCAGTTTTGTTTTTTGTTTTTTTGTGGAGTAGGTTAGGCTGGTGATCATTGGCTCAAAAGTAATTCTGAGCTTTGTTTGCTGAAGTGAAATTGCAACACTGACTCTCAGGACTTTTCATAGGGTAGATTGACAAGAAAGAGAGATTATACCTATTTTAACTTCCTTTAAAAAAAGCAAAATATTATTAACCTGATATAGATTTTATATGACCCAGCTACCTGGTTCTAAAGTTCTCCCCGACCTAAGGAATCAACTTGTTCAACAACTTCCATTTTGGCATTAGTTTTGTTAAAGTACATGAAAATAAGTTAGATATACTACAATGAATATAAAAAGTCTACATACCCCTGTTAAAATTTGAGTTTTTTGAAATGTAAAAAATATCTGATCAAGATAAATCACTTCAGAATTTTTTCCATCTTTAATATAACATATAAGTTGTACAATTCAATTGAAAAACAAACTGAAATATTTAGGGGGGAAAATAACAATAAAACACATAATAAGATGGTTGCATAAGTGTACCCAACCCCTTGTATGTAAGGATGTGACTGTATTCAGAATTAACCAATCACATTCAAACTGATGTTGAATAATAGTCAGTACCCACCTGCCATCAATTAAAGTGACTCTGATAAAGCCCATATAAAGTTTGATTATTTATATAGGCTACTAGGATTTTTCTGAGAGTTACTCAGTTACAGCAAAAGGCATCCATGGTCAGTAAAGAGCTTACAAAGCATCAAAGTGATCTCATTGTTGGAAAGTATCAGCCAAGATAAAGACACCAAAAATTTCCAAGGCATTGGAGATACCATGGGAAACAGTGAAGACAGTCATCAACAAGTAGAGAAAATATGGCAAAACAGTGACATTACTAAGAACTGGATGTTCCTCCAAAATTGATCAAAAAACAAAATGAAAATTGGTCCAAGAGGCTGTCAAGAGGCCTACAGCAACTGTAAAGGAACTGCAACTGTAAAGGAACTGCAAGAATATTTAGCAAGCACTGGTTTTGTATTACATTCTTCTTATGTCTGGGCTGTGGGGTAAGGAGGCAAGACAGAAGCCTTTTCTTACAAAGAAAACCATCCAAGCCAGGCTACATTTTGCAAAAACCTACAAGTCTGACAAACTCATGTGGGAAAATGTGTTATGGTGATGAGACGAAGGTTCATTTTGAGTGTGATGTACTTTTGGCATAAAAACAGCACTGCAAATCACCAATAAGTACATCACGTCCACAATGAAACACATATTTTTGTGACTACTTTTTGTCACCTGGACTGGGTCTTTAGTCAAGGTGGAGAAAATTATGAACAGTTCTAAATATTAGTCAATTTTGACACAAAACCTTCAGGTCTCTGCTATAATGTTGAAGATGAATAGGAATTTCACCTTTCAACATGACAATGACCCAGATCAACAAAATAATGGCTTCACTAGAAGAAGCTGTAAGTTTTGGAATGGCCCAGTCAGAGCCCAGACTTGAATCCAGTTGAAAAATCTATGGGGCAACCTGAAGAGGGCTGTGCATAGCAGATGCCTTTGCAATCTGACAGATGAGGACCTCTTTCCCAAGGAAGAACGGGCAGAGATTCCCAAGGGAAGATGTGCCATGCTGATAAGCTCCTACCCCAACAGACCGAATAGTATTTGCTTCACCAAAGTATTAGTTTAAGGGTGTGCACACTTATGCAACTGTGAATGGGACAACTTGCCACAGCCAACTTGGCATAGCCAACTCACCACAGCCAACTTGCCACAGGACAACTCACTGCAAAACAATTCCGTTTAATTATTTAAAATAAATAAAAAATATTTCAATTTTTGTTGATCATGTTTCATTCTGTCCCTCCTTTTGCTTCTTTAATGATTCTATTCTAACACTTCTTTGTTATTAGTGTAACTTTTGTCTGGCAACGAGTTGTCCTGTGGCGAGTTGGCTGCAGCAAGTTGGCCAGGGTGAATTGGTGGTGCAAGTTGGCCATGGCGAGTTGGCCACGGCGAACTGTCATAGACCCTATGCAACCATGTTATTGTATATTTTTATTGTTATTTCCCCCCCTAAAATATGAATTATTTTCCTCCTTAAAAGATCTCACTTTATTTCAATTGAATTATAACAGGTTATATGTTATATTAAAGGTGGAAAAAACTCTGAAGTGTTTTATCTTGGTCTGATTTTTTTTACATCTCAGAAACCTAACATTTTAACAGGTGTTGTAGACTTTTTATGTACACTGTATATTTACTAAGACTTTCTTGTCTTTTATGTCCTATTTTTTATGATTTACCTTTATTTCCTGCACGTTGAAAAACATGGATCACTTTATCTGAAGAGAACAGTGTGATGGGAGTGTAAATATGTGCATAAAAATGTTCTGTGGGTACGCCATATTTTGGCTACTGAGATGCAGTTTTCTACTGTGGCATCTAATGAAAATATAAAACTCTTGTACAATCTGCACTCTTTTCAGTACAAGACTACATGTTCCATTTACCTAAGCACTTAACTGTGACTGATACTAACTAAAGTTCCTATTAGGAGCAGATGATGAGGATGGTTTGCAAAGTATAGTTAAGGAGGAAACTGCCTAGCATTACTAACCAAGAAGTGAAATTAGATGTTCCATTGTGCATGATGCTAATTTTCTAAACAAATGATATAAACGGCAACATTGTGAGTAGGAAGGGCTTATACTAGATTTATGACAGCTGCTTTCCTTCCATATTGGGTAGAGGCGATCTTTTAGAAAGAATAATTTCTTTCTGCCCCTTGATTAACAACGTCTACCAAAGGAGAGAAGAAATTTTCACGTGAGAAAGGTATCCAACTTCTCTCTGAACCATGACTAGAAAAGAACTTGACTGATGAGACTTTTTTTTTTGCATGTGTTCATTCATAAGTCTGTTCTGTCCTGTGTTTACATTAATTTTCCATAGGTACTGTATTTATCTGCTTTTAAAATCTTAAGAGAAATGCATGTATTCTACTGAAAACATATTTACAATAAAGTTCACATTTTGTATCAGAGGTCCTCAGTCTTTTGGGCACCGGGGACCGGTGCCATGGAGAAAGTTTTTCTGTGGACCAGAGGGGGTGTGGTTTTGAATACTGCCTGCATCCCAAGGATGGAACTTTGTTTGTTTGAGCAGCCCATTTGCTGGCATGCTGCAGACCAGTGCCGGTTCATGGACCGGGGGTGGATGACCCCTGTTTTATATGTTTTAAAGTGGACAACTGTACCACAAATTTGGCAAAATATGAAATGGCAAAGATATGTTATGCTCCCAAGCTATATGCATGTTTAGGGTTCCCATTAGGAATCAAAGTATTTCCTTGGCTATCCTAGTTGAGAAAGAGATAATGTACCATGGCCTTCATGAATTATAAAATATACCTCAAATAACTATGATACAATTTATGAACAGCCAGCACACGTCATGACGATGTAAATGGCAGGTGGGCTAATCTTGTGGCCTTTTAAACCTGGATACTAATGACATTTTTATCACCAGCAAAAGTTCCAGTCTAAATGTGTTATGGCATTGGAATACATACCGTAAAATTCTTTCGTTGTCACTTGGCATGTCAATATCAGGATTCATGTGATAGGAAATAAATTCAGTTCCAAAAAGGTCATATTCTAAGTAGCATCCAAGTTTGGCAAACTCTAATAATTTCTTCTCATCAAATATAGTCCTGCACAAAATCCAATGTACACCATAAATATGTTTTGCAATCAACTGAATTGTTTTATATCATCGAATAAGTCTACAAATATAGCATATATTGCTTTATAATTAACAATTCTCCCTCCAAAATACATTAAAAGAACTGTAGAGATTCTGACCTAGTCACATTTATAAATATTGTTATTTTATACACATCTTGTTTATCAGAAGAGTAATTGGTGTTTATCTTTTCAATTCTTTGGCAATATTTATTTATTTGTTTATATGCCATTAAAGGAAAAATGGAGTACACTAAACAATAAATAATTCTTCCTATACTGTTCTTTTATATCATTACTTTATACTTATTTAGAATATTTTCACTGTTGCCTCCATTAGGACTTGAAATTCCTGAATCAAAAGAAGTTACCTTGGGTGGAATGGATTGAGGCATATGCCTTAAAAGTAAACTAAAAAGTAAACTAAAACCATCAGATCATTTTTAAAAATAATCAATTCATAAGCATCCAGAATATTTAAAAATCTGGTTAAATTCACTGCCCCTCCCCCAAAAACTACCACATTGTATTGTTCTATATTATGAAACACTAGGCAGAGTAGGCAAACTTAATAATAACATGTACAATAACAATTATAGGTAGTCTTTGAATTACGACCACAATTAAGCCCAAAATTTCTGTTTTGTTTTTATGGGTTATATTTATTTATTTAAAAAAAAACCCACATTCACTGCTATTACCACTTTTCACAATTGTCTGATGGGATTTTAATATTGTATTATTTTTCAATGACTGACAAATAAATTTGATTTCATAAACTCTTAAAAGGATCTTGGTGGATCCCCAAGGATCCTTGGGCCATATTTTGAGAAACACTGGTCTGGGCTTTAATATGCAATTTTGGTTTGAAATAGGGCTAACCTGGAGCAATGAAAGGGCAACACGCTCCATGTTTTGATCACTGATTTGATTAATTTCCTAAATTCAGCCAAAGGCAAGGAGAAAAAATATATTCGATAGATCAAATATGACATGTGATCAAGTATTTCTGGGTGCATGATAATATGGAGGCAATTAACTAATGTGAGAAAGTCCCTATGCCTATGATTTGTGTAAGAGTGGTAATAAACTACAGATCCAGGAAAGAATCATACTGAACATGAATGAAAAGCATACAAAAGTATGTATATCTTCAAACCCTTGTGTTTAATGAACAGATCCTAGTGTTCCTTCAAATACATCACAATGTGTTATTCTAAAAGGGACTGCTTACACAAATTCAATCTTTTGCCTGAATAACATAATCAAGGAGGAGGAGCAAGTAGGATGAAAGAAACCAAAAATAACTGCCACCAGCTAACTCTTTTTCTTCTTCTTTTCTTCTTTTTACAACCCTACAATCCCTTGATTCAGGATAGAATTGGGACAACTGAATGGAGTTGAGGATTTAGTGGCTGGACATCGTTCCTGATGCCTATGCGGAGTTGCACCCTGAAAGAGAAACACCTGCTGCTACCTAGGATGGAATTCTCAATCTTCCCAGTGGGAGGTCAGCACCTTCACCACTAGGCCACCATGTTGCTCATCACTCCTGCAAACTCTAACTAATAAATGTATTTTTTCAATAATCTTCAGAAATGCTAACCAATACAAATTGCCAAGCATTTTTTTGGTTTTCATCTACCATAGAGACAGCTCTAGATACTGAAGTGGGGAAAAATATTATAAAGATGGATGTCTATATTGAAGAACCACAGCATACTCTATTTTGTCTTTATTTTATATTGCAAATCAAAGGATATGCCAAGCGATCTTTTAGTTAACATATAAAATAAAAGGAATTCATTTAAATAAGGCCTGTTAATAACCACCAGCCTGATTACCTGAGGCAATCAAGGTTCACCTCTAGGCAATCAGACAGAGAAGTATTTGCAATCTGGAAAAAGTTTATTTTTCTTCTAATGCCTCATAGATGAGCAGAATGAAAAAAATAGGTTGGTAGCATATTTACTTTCCTTTTAAGGATCTATAATAAAAGGTTGCAGCCCCATGACCTCTACTATCTTATTTTTCAGTCAGCAATGCCTCTAGAACAGTATTTATTTCTAAAAGTGTCATTCAAGACCCTCTCAGAGATCCACAAAATCTGCAAGTTAAAGGTCTTTTGGGTCCTCCATGATTTTTAAAAGTGGGTCCTGAGAGCACAAAGTTTAAGAAAAACTGTTCCAGAACATGCCATTCTGTTCTCCATTTCTCTTGCAATTCATGGGATTCTTCTTACCGGGCTGCTTTAGACCCTTCTGTTACAACCCAGGCAGAGGCAGGCATCACTAGAGTCCTTTATTCCTTTGATAAAAAGGCCACAAAACAGTCCTACAAAGGCCTGGTAAAACCCCACACTACCCTCAAGGCAGCCACCCTCAGTCCCCAGAAGCCAGTAAACAACAAAGGAAGTCCAAAGAGAGAGTGCAAGCTCACAGGGCAAGATCCAGAGTTCAGGTACAAAGGCCAAGACAAGGCCACAAGCCAAAGGCAAATCCACAAGGTAAAGCAGTCCACAAGGCAAAAGACACATCCACGAGGCAAACCAAGTCCACAAGGCCAAAGGCAAGCTGCAAGGCAAAGGCAAGGCATGGGCAAGAGCACGAACCAAAGCCAGGGGAGTGTAAATCAGAACAAATCATTGTTCCTGACAAAGACAAACTCCCCCCGGCTTTTCCTTAAGTTAACCTACACCACCTTCCTTGTGAGAAGGGGTGACCTTCTCTTGAGTAGAGCCCCGCAGCCCTTTCCTGATCTTGCCTACGCTCCGTTCTCCGTGCCCTTGGATTGAGAGAGGAGGCAGCTGTTCCTCATAAATAAATAAATAAATAAATAAATAAATAAATAAATAAATAAATAAATAAAAAAAAATAAAACCTTTATTGTCAAAGTTCAACATGTGTACACTGAGATTAGCTAAGCCTCCCCCCGTGCTCTCTCCCCCCAACACACAGTGACAACAAACCCTCCATCCCACCACACTATGTGAACCAACTACACCACACACCGGCCTCCCAAGTCAATTCTGCATAAGTTCACAGAAATTATGTCCCATTTAAAAGCCTAACAGCCCACGGATAAAAGCTAGTTTTCAGCCTGTTGGTACGGCTGGCTATACTCCTATATCTCCTACCGGATGGTAGGAGAGTAAAGAGATACCGTCCAGGGTGTGAGTCATCCCTGAGA
Organism: Vipera berus; assembly: GCF_964194415.1. Classification (NCBI taxonomy): domain Eukaryota; kingdom Metazoa; phylum Chordata; class Lepidosauria; order Squamata; family Viperidae; genus Vipera; species Vipera berus. Next base: position 107,981,134 of record NC_138205.1, read on the forward strand.
ATCTTCCTCACTCTTCCAAGGCAACGAGCCCTGGCGATGTCATCCAGTGGTGTCAGGGGACAGCCCACAATATCTTGTGCTGTGCTCACTACCCTCTGTAATACTTTCCTGTCCGCAGCTGTCAGACCAGCATACCAAACCACAATACCCTACGAGAGGACGCTCTCTATAGTAGACCAGTAAAAGAGGGTCATTAGCCGTTGTTCTACCCTGTTCTTCCGCAAGACCCTAAGAAAGTGAAGCCTCTGTTGGGCCTTTCTAGCCACCTGGGTTGTGTTAACTTTCCAGGTCAGATCTTCAGAGGGGATCTGCTGCCTATCAGCACCATTGCTTATCTGCAGCCAATACTCCCCTGTGTCTGGTCAACCCACCTTCCCCAGTGCCTGAGGGGTCTGGGACAACATCGTCCTCAGCCCCTGGCCTCTCCAAGCATTCCAAGGGAGACATGCCATTTCCATCAGATGGTCCTGTTTCCAGCTTCTCCAAATTGGGTTCCAATGGGGCCATGACACCTCTCCTCCAGAATTTTCATGAAATCTGAAAAACTTTACCAAGTTTGCAGTGCTATAATGGAAGTGGTACAGAAAGAATAGTGCATCCCATATTTTCATGATAGGTATATGTTCAAAATAGCTTCCATCTGAAATGCTAATCAATAATTGTCAAGTTGCCAACATCCGGCCACATAAGGTCACAGAGACTCGGATATACAGATCATTTTTCTCAGCTGAAGAAAGAGGACATTCACTGCTATACTCTTGATTAAGTGCACTATTGTTTTTGTTTTCAGAAGCCATACCTTGCTGTTCTAGTACAAAATGAGTCATCTAGCACAGCCCACTATCATTTTCAGCATTATTTGATTATTTGTTGCGTTTGCTTGGTGTCATTGTTACAAATGTTAAAACCTCTGGAAAACGATAAAGATTCAGCATTGCCCTCCAACAGATAGTTCCTAAGCTATTGAAGGTTACTTGCTCTATAGATATATTTCTAATATACATATTGTAAAAAAGCTCAGATCTTTGACAATTGATTCAGGGAAAGCCAACAGGAAGATGGGTCAACCTTTTTAAGCACTATCAATTTAAAAAAAAGTAGTGGCTTATTTTAAGGAATCAACTCACAAACAGAAAGACTTGTCAACACTGACTGATGACAATTAATCAAAATCATGTGGCATTTTTTCTACATTTTACCTAGAGATAATGTGGATATAATTTAGAACTTTTCTACTTGCAAAATGTACACTCTGTGACTTAAATATTCTATTCTTAACTATTCTAAAATTCTGAGAACCACACACCAGTCCTACAGTAAACCAGCAACATTAAATATCAACATAAATGAACTTATCCATGATCAAGTCTTTGTTTACTTGAGATAATTCATAACTTGCTTCGTTAGTTTGTCTTGATTGATGACTGCAAAACTGTATTTCTATATCCTAGTGGAAAAATTAATAAGGCCACCCAGCTTCATATCCAATTTACAGTAACGTTGCTACAAAATTCTGCATTAATTTAAAACATCTAGATAGATTAATTCTTAGACAACCACAAGGAGGTAATGATAAGCAGTTTTATGTGAAAATACTATATATATCATAAACTAATAAAACTAGGAGACACTAGGAAGGATACTAAGTATAGGAACCATTTCTTTTCCATAATATATGTCATAGTTGGTTTATTCCAGACATCAATGGACCTAGTGTGAAACATTTCATTTTAAAAAATGAAATCATAATTAGTAAACAAGAGACAAAAGTAATCTGTGAAGTGGAAGTATCGGAATTAGAATCACAGTTTCTTGGGCATACTATGTAGATAGCATATCCAGATGAAGAAAGAGGGTGTACATAAGCTGGAAAGATCCAACAAAAAGAATAGAAAAATCTGACAATTTTTACAGTGATGTTGGAAGAATAGTACAAGTACTTAGAAGAGGTATGTGTGGCTTCATAAAATTTAAACAATGTAAGAGTTATAGATCAATGAAATGT